>NC_091536.1:31363939-31666969 GCF_042242935.1 Bactrocera oleae
TCTTACCTACCTTTTTTTTTTTTTTTCCATTTATGCCATTTGCGCACGCAGAGTATGCTCAGCTTTTCGTACAGTGTCAGAAGATGTTGCCCTTGTAATTGCGGGCTTACATCTATTAGATCTGTTAGCCAAAGAGACTAAAAATCCTGTAACGGACTTACCACCCATGTAAAAGGAAATGCTCGGGCAAAGACGATGGGAAGTCAGTCAAAAAGGACGTTGGACGTTCCGACTGATTCCCAACATTGACCCATGGTTAAAAAGACCACACGACGGGGTAGATTTTTATTTAGCTCAAATTCTCACAGAGGTGGCGAGACAATTGCGGATGTAGAACTTACGTTGTTCCATTGTCCACAATACGAGCAAGAGAGACGATACCTCATTTGGTATAGATCCAACCCCTAAAAACTTAGTAGACCAAATGGCTGAATCAAAAGCTACGTGAAATGCGGTGCGCAAAATAGCCGCTAAAATCATGAAAACCCAAAGAGCCGCTAAAATCATGAAAACCCAAAGAGCCCGAGAGCAGAAGCGGAGAAGAGAACTCCAAAACTTAACGGACCACTAGAACGCGGACCAAACAAACGCATTAAAACACAAAAGCTAAAAATCATAAGGGAAGGGTTTGGAAGGAGGTGGGGCCAAGTAAATGCAACTTGTAACTGAATGCATTGAGACTACTACAAACGTATGAGCACTGCTCAACTATCCTCCCGACGGAATATTTGACGGTGGTACCGGTGGGAAAGGTACATGACAGTAGGAGGTTTAGTTGGATTAAAGTTGGGATGTAGCGCAGGTTCGCCTCCACGCGTTGCATCCTGGGTAATGCTAAATGACCTGAAGCCTTTACGGCCTTTTCTAGAACTCCTACGGATTTGGCCTTTGCTCGACACGGACATAGCTTGGACTCTTAGATGGATCGGTTTGAACCCTGGGCTGGTGGTCGTGGTATTCTGTCACCAGAGTATGCAGTGGTGGCACCCTGCAGAAATGGCTGATGGGTTAATGCCAAGGCCGCCTCCGTCCCGTTAAAACCATGGAAGGCCTCAGAGTATGTTCCCTTCTGTCATCATTAAGTTGGTGTGGTAGGGTTTGTTGAGATGACTCCTTCTTTGCACTGGTCGGCTCTGAACGCACTGCCTCATAAGGGCGTGCGTCAACCCTCGCCTTGGCCTCGTAACTGAGACAACCTTGAGACCATTTATAGGCGACTACCTTTCCAGGTCGAAACCGACCCGCTAAAGGGTGAGGAGAAAAATTCCGGGGGTGTCTGGCTTACCGTCACTAGGGGCGTTAATGTTGGGAAAGTGGGGCCGAGCGAGCCCCACACCTCGATGAAGCGACATAGGTCGCAGGAGGGAGAATCCTCCCTCGGCAAGAAGCCTCGGGTCGGAGCCGCACCGATGTTTAGCGAAATCGCTAAGCTCGCAAGCTTAATAGAGTTGGGCGTGTACGACAGCAGCAGGGGAGATGGAGCCATCTCGCATGATGAGTGGAAGCGGGTAGCGGCTGCTATCTGCGCTGTGTTTATGAAGGTAGTCAGGGGAAGCCCTGGACCACCCCCAAGATGTGAAAGTGACGCGTGGAACCTCGGCTTACACAAACTTATAAGGTGTGCCGACAAACAGTCGACATAAGCTATGGCTTCGAGATGGTCGTCCTTAGGATTCTCTCAACTGAAGCCAGGTCTGATGGCCCGCTGCCTTCAGCTGAGGTGGAAGATAATGAGAGAGCGACCCACTCCCAAATGGATATCGACCCCATTCTCTCGGATGTGGTGAGCACGGGGGCGGATCGAGGAGGCTGGGGTCGATAGTACGGATGATGGTGCGGAACTCACGCTGCTGGAGAGGACTTTAAAGGATTAGGATCCTCCAAATTAACCTCCAGCATTCAAAGGCGGCCTCCACCGATCAATTGCTTCGTCTGGGACGGGACGAAGCTGACGTTGTCCTTATTCAGGAACCGTGGCTGAGCAGCAACGGTATCTCTCGTTTAAGGACAAAAAGCCACAAGCTTTTCGCGGCAAACAGCACAGGTAGAACCAGAGCCTGCTTGTTGATCAGAAACGAACTTAACGTTTTTCTTTTGTGTATATTAGTTATTATTTTGTGTATAGTGTATACGTAATAGGGGGAACAGCCCTACCTTTTCGACTGCTAGCAGGGCGGAAGTCCTTGACGTTACGCTAGCCTCTAGGGAAATTGCTCCCTTGATTTCGGCATAGAATGTTCTAGACGACCATTCCTTCTCCGATCAGAAATATATTGGTTTCGGCTTGAAAGCCTCACGCCCGGCCTCAAAACCTATAGAAATTTCGGGAATACCAACTGGGTCCTCTAGTGCAGAAAGCTTCGATCAACTCTTCCAACAGCCCCCGACAGGGATTCGATCCTATCTGCGGATGCGGTCGATGAGCTCATAGAGGTTTTCAGCCCTGTTAGTACAACTACTCTTGATAGTTTCTGTCCTCTGAGAACTCAGAAAATCAAAGGAAAACCTCCTTGGTGGACTTCGGAGCTAACGGAGATCAGATCTTCGAGCAGAAGACTTTTCAGCAAAGCCCGTTAAGGTGGCTCTAGTGACGACTGGGCGTTGTACAAGGCCACTGGCCATTTACAAGTCCGGGTTGAAGAAAACCAAGAGTCATTGAAGCTACTCCTGGATGCTCATTTTCCACTAAATCCCTCTGCTGAAGAAGTGCCACTGGGGGAGCTGCAGGAGGGCTGTATAGCCTTCTTGGACCTCCTGGACGATCGTCACCTTATGTGGGCTTTGCACTTTGCTTTGCACTTTGCGAGTAGTTACATATATAATGTGTATTTATAAACAAAGATATTTATTATCATATCTACGCCCGCATAAGCATATACGCACAAGCTTACATATACATATATATCTAATGAGAACAAGTAAGGAAGAGCTAAGTTCGGATGTAACCGAACATTTTATACTCTCGCAAAGTCAAATGGTATACTCGTTTGAGATTTCTTTGTGGATTGGCTGATATTTTCGGTAGAAGCACTGGGGGTCCACATATTTAGTACTTAGGGGCTTGAACAGTTTTGGTTCGATTTAGACAATTTTTGGTCACAAGGTGGCATACTTTAAACGTATTATTCAGAATTTTAGATTTTTGTTAGGAGTTTTTTTATTAGATGTTAGAATCTTCAAATTATTAGGAAGCATGTTAAAGTACTTAATTGCTATATAATATGCATTTTTAATGCTAATTGACTTTTTAATTTTTGGTAATGTTAAAGTATTAGCTCTAGTTTGTACTTGTTTAGTAAGATATTTTGATTTACACTTTTCATAGTATTGTATTAGAGCTTTAACAATAAAAGTTTTCTTGATGTCAAGTGCCAAATTAGTTTCATAATTGTTTTCAAAGAACTTTAATAAACGGTGTTGCATATTTGTTATAGGCTGCAGAGCATTTTTTTAGGCTCCGCCTCAGGCAATTATTCCGTAATTGATTACTCTTCCGAAAAGTCCATAGTATATAGTTTTTAGGATTTTTATGTCAATTCATTTACTCAGTTTGAAAAAGAGGAAAGCAAAGTATCTGACTTTTTTGGCCAGCTCGTTCACATGAAAATTCCATTTCATATGTGTATCAAAGTACATACCCAGATATTTGCTGTAATCTACTCTTGTGAGTTCTCTGATGTTTATATTTAGTATATAATTGACAGGTATACTATCGCAATAACTGCCAAAAGTGATGTATGTTGACTTGTCTATGTTAAGAGATAATTGATTACTTCGTAGCTATTTATTTAGTATCTCCAACCATCTATTCAAGCGTGTTTTATCTTCATTCCAATTTTTACAAGAGCAAAGTACTGCAGTATCATCAGCATAGGCTACGAGAGCCATTTCCGGTAGAGTATTGAAGATGTCATTTATAAACATGATATACAGCAGAGGACCCAATATTGTGCCTTGTGGCACACCAACTTTTACATTAGTTGTTGTACTAATACAGTTATTGATTTTTACACATTGTTCCCTTTCGTAAAGGTAGTTTTTAAGTAATTGGTGAGGTATTCCTCTAATCCCAAGCCTCCAGATCTTATCTAATAGTATTTCGTGATTTACAGTATCGAACGCTTTTGCTAGGTCTAGAAAGACTAGGACAGATGGTAAATTTGAATCAATATTTTTATAAATAAATTCTGATGTAAGAGTTAAAACATCACTGGTACCTCTAATTTTCATAAATCCAAATTGGTTCGGAGAAATTAAGCTATTTTTACTACAGAAATCATAAAATCGGATATATATTATTTTCTCTAATATTTTAGCAAGGTTTGAGATTAGAGAAATAGGCTGATAGTTATTTGCTAAGTGTTTGCCCCCGGATTTATGTATAGGTATAATATCAGCTTTTTTAAGTACAGAGGGCCAAATAGCTTTATTTATACCTTTCAATGTTATCAATTACATCAATCTCAACATTATGTTTTAAAGATTTTTTACAACTTACTTTTTCGATCAAACGAAGAAAATAGATTGTTGTATAATTTTCATTTTAAAATTCGGTACCTTGACAAGAGCTGGCATACGATCGTATCAGAATTAGCACTGTAGCGGTATCCAACAACCTTAATTAACGAATCGTTTGGATTGTTGTACCCGGGCAACATTCTGTGAAAGCGCAGATAGAAATTATTGTCACAAATCATCGTAGTTGCCGCTGTAAACGTGCTTATAGATTACAGACTTAAAAATTTTTTCAACGTTCGTTGGAGATCGTATTTTCATCAACATCTGTCGAAGTTACCTAGAGTTCGTCAACTCGTCACAGTCTCAGTGCAAGTTTACGGAACTTTTTACAGTATAATTTTGTCGGATTGCATATCTTCTACAGCTACAACAACAGGGGTACAGGTTCGACAGCGAACATTTGTAAAATTACTATGCGCCTTACCGTCTAGTTTTTTAATAATATTTCTATTTATTGTTAAATTATATATGGCTTTAATTTACTTGGAGCCGTTGTGCTGACTCGACGTTTCTCAACATCGACGACTCGGCATAATTTGAAATATTCCTTACGTGGGAATATGATTGTCGGGTCACCGATTGAGAACCAATTCATAATACGGTCATATGTTCTATATATTTTTTGCTATTTCTTGTTCTTTACTTATTTGCCTAATATTCAAGGGCAAGCATTAGAAGTCATTCGCCTCAATGCAGTTAATAATTGTATTTGCATTGTGTCATACTTACATATTTATTGCTTGCTTGCGCTTGTTTTGTACACTTATGCTACCGCTATGTTTTCGTCCACGCAATTATAGGTATGAATATTTGTTTGTGCACATTAGCTAGTCCCATTTAACATGTACTAAGCTTAATATGTAAGCAGCCTCTTGCTATGCTGCGTTCCCATTTTTTTATATTTCTCTTTTGTTAATAACTACATTATATACGAAGGAGCAATAGAGTAAAGTATGTACTTTGATTATTCTCTATTTATGAACTATTTTTATATAACTTACATACTTATGTATATATGCACTAATAGAAAAGGAAACTATGTACTTAGCGGAAATTATGTATTGAACGGTATTGCAATATTGCTTAGAATATTATTTAAGGAGAAGAATTTTGCAAATAAAGTTAGTCTAATAACTGACCACACATCATTACTCGGCCCTTTGTATTTTATCGCTGTTACAACTTCGCTTAAATATTTCGCTTTTTCGATATTTACGCGGCTACAAAAAAAGCTTTGAAGCCCTACAATGATATTAATATGATATATAATATTTATATGTAAATAACCAACGGTGGCATGAAATTTTATTATTGCATTCTATTGCAATAGCATATTAGGAGCCAGTTTCGATTAGTAGTTAGTTTTTGACAACAGAAAAAGTTAATCACGGTTTTGTGAGCTCTTCCAAGAATATGTATTAAATTTTGCGTTAAAAATGAAATAAAGTGCTCCAAGGCACTGAAATGTTTTGTCTCTGTGGCATTCGGTGAGTCCACTTTGTCTCAAAAAAGTGTTTCTAAGTAGTACAAGCGCTTTACAGAAGGATGAGAAGATGTTGATGACGATGAACATCCACGTCAACTAGCGAGGAAAACATCGTAACAGTGAAAAAAAATTTTCTTGAAAATTGTCGAACTATTATGAAAGTTGTAGCGGATGCTGACACAGAGAACTTAGAAGAACAAGAAGGTACAGCTTCGACAGCGAACATTTCTAAAATTTCAGTTGGGGAATTCACCTCGCAAGCAGAAGAAAAAAATAACGTATCATTTATAACAGCGGGGACTCTGTACACATATAGCCAGAGAATGTTGATGAATAGAGAAGGAGCAAATGTTAGCTGTTCTAAAATGTTAATTACGATGAAGGAACATCGAAAACGCGCAAGTTCGAAAATAAAATTTCACCACAACTATCAGGGTACAAAATGAACTACACCACTCTATAAGCAAAAGCAGTGTTTTCTATTTTTCCATTTCAGATTTTTATTTAGATTAATATAATTAAGAAATACCTATAAGTATAATTTATTATTATTTTATTATTATTTTAATTAAATAATAAATTAATTAATAAAATATAAATAAATAAAAATTAATTTATTTGCATTTAATTCGTTAAATATTTGAGGTTTTGATAATACATAGGTAAGTATAAAATTTTTTGATTTGACCACCAGTTAGTGTTCACTTCGTTTGTACAAAGCAGCTAAAAATAGTATTGATGAATTGCCACGGTCTGTTTGTATGCACTATGACTTGTATACATACAAACAATTCAATATGCCATATACTTGTATTCATAATTACAAGAAGAAAAAATTCATTCATGCATATGCATATCTACATACATGAAAACGTGAATATGTCAAGGTCTGTTTGTGTGTACACACGTCATATGCTCTTCAATATGCCATATATTCATACAAAAAGAACAAATTCATTCAAACATATATCTACGCATTCAAATAACACCAACAACAAATTCATTCATAAGAACGCGCATATTCTACAAGTTGTCCAAAAGCTGCTTCTTCATGGTGATACTAAAAATCAGAAGTTGAAGAATTTTCTGATGTTTACTCCAGAAGAGAAAAATGGCAACTTGGGTCATTGCCGATTTAATATTTTTGTTTTTTAATTTTCATATATTATACTACATATGGTTTTAAATTATAAAATTTAAGTAAAATTTCCATTTATATGAAATCCTTTATTACTTCTATATATTCAAGGCAAACTACATATAGTGCTTGTATATGTTTACTTATTATCATTCTTTAATAGTTTGTCGATTTAGCCCATTTTATCTACAAACGACGTTATGAAAATGCAGACCAATCGTTAATCGTAGCATTTCAAAAGAGCATAAGTCAATTTTCAACAGCAAAGCCCTGCAAAAAGGACAAACGAGACAACATAGCCGATCGACATTGTCGTAAAATTGTCGATTGAAACAAATTTTTTCAACTCCGCCGCGATGCGCAAAATTCGGCGTCAATATGTATGCGAGCTCATATGTATATATGTATGTTTGTCGTCATTTGGTTACTTTCAACAACACAATGTCTGCGCGAACTCGCCGTTATTTCGTTGGCTTGCCACTATACACAGAGGCGTTCTAACTGAGGACTCTTAGTATATTATTATGTTGCTTAATTTGTATTGAAAAATACTGATGCATTTATAAATTATTTTCGTACTATAATATATATTATATATATATATAAATACACATAAACTCATACCTATAATCGTTTTTAAACTAAATTCGATAAATAAAATATATATCTGAAATAATTATGTGGCAGTGCGCCCCAATCCCTCCTTGCCTGCGATCGTTCAACTCGCAAAAAGCAAAAAGTGTGGACAAAAGTCATTGCTTGTGCGGGGCAAGAAGAAGCAAGCATCTGCGTACGTGTACTTATGAATGTATGTGTGATTATCACATTTGTGTAAATACGCATAAATAAGGGAATATGCAATAAACCCAAACATATGAACATATTTTCCGGAAATATATTATAATTATCTCAGGAAGTTAAATATGCTATTAAAGTAATTGGATTATGATATGCTTAGATTCCAATTAATAAAATAAAAAATTAAATAAAATTTCAGTTTCATGAGTTTTAGGATTCGAACGTATAGATTCGTATTCGGATTGAGCTTACCCCTTCCCGCTTACGACCTCAGCCACCACAAAAGTGGAAACGCGGCCGCTTAGCCACCGTTTTATTGTTATCCTTTGTTTAATAAGCAATTGCTCACATAACGCACATACATAAGTTGGAAAACTAGCCTATTAAATGTTTATTTTATTATGAATTCTGGGGTTTTTACCGGTAATACTGATTTTTAATTCAGAAGGCTTTTCATAATTATAAATTTGTCATTTCATAGAAATTGTAAACATAAATCTAAATAGGTATTCGCAACGATTTTTCATATAGGAATATTCGTTGTGTCTATTTATAGCATTTCGCACACAACGTGGTGTATTTTTCTTTTTCGAAGTTATATTTTTCGATGTTCCCTCATATGGAATTACAAATTAGTACTCAAAAAGTTTTCAGTTAACATTTGCTCCTTCTCTATTCATCAACATTCTCTGATTACGTATCTCCCAACATAAAGAGAAAAATGAAATGAAATGAATGAGAAAACAAATAATACAAATGCCATTTCACATATGCATAATTATTTTTTGCCACATAAACGATTTTTATGATGAAAAATTGATAAAATATGATTTTTTTGCACAAATGCTACATTGATAAAATGTGAAAGATTATGCAAGAAATGATTTTTTACTATTCTCATAATTTTCTAATTTTAGTTGTTACAGAATTACTAATATATGTATGTACATCAATATGTTATATTATATAATATACTTGTAATAATATATTATCAGTTATCAATAAAAACATGTGAGCGCACTGCTTTATATGGAAGTATGTATGTACAAATATGCGTATGACCGCGCAAAATAAGTAATGCATACACAAATCTACATACATTTAAGCGTACACATGTAAGTACGTCAGCCAATAGGCAAAATACAAACATTGTTGTACAAAAACAACAATTGTCTCAAATAGCATTAGCACCAGAAATCAATATGGCAGCCAAATTGACAAATCCCAAATTTGTAGTAAATCACACACCAACAACATTTTCATTCATGAACGCTGGCGCACAATCAATAAGCTAAGTCGTTTCATTCATAAAAGCAAACGCCTTACACATCTCCTCGAGCATGCGTTTGCCCACAAGCGTCTTTTCGCGACGATGGCAAAAGCTAGAAATCATAAATTGAACATCTTTCTGATGTTCCCTATAGAAGAGAAAAGTGACAACCCTGCAACACAGGAAACAATGACAAAAGTGGCAACAAATCTTTTGTCGATTTAAAATATTTCACAATTCTAAAATATTTTTCCGTGGCTGGCAAAAATCTTCGTCAATATGTATGCATGTTCATATAAAAACATACATACCTACAATGATTTGTTGGCAAAGCTGTTAGAGCGGCAAGGGAAGCGATGACAATCGGCGAGCGTTCGTTTATTTTTCGGCACATCTCGGATTTTTTACGAACAACACAATAATGTGACGCTTTGTCGTCGCCTCAGTCCTTCGACAGATTGACTCTTTGACATGAAAGCAAAGAACGTGAGCTTCGATCATTGGTTGACCGTGTCAACGGAGATTTCACATGAAGTAATGAGTGTTCATATCTACATACATATGTTGTTTGTAGACAAATTTACAAATATTTTTACACACGATATGAAAATGCCGACGGCAAAACACAATTCTGTACTTTTATGACTCCATAATGGTGTCAAGCACTTGAATTATTTTAAGAAATATATCAAAATATGTTTAAATTATTATTAAGAACTCACAAGAAAGTAAAAATTAATTAATATAAAATAATTTAAAAATAATAATAAATAATAGTTCAATAAAAGGAATATGTTTTAAATAGCATATCAATATTCCCAGTTTGGCATACATATTATATTCTCTTCAATATTCGCCGTTTGGTTATGTTAAGACAGAGAATGTAAATGCATAGAGAAGGAGCAAATGTTAAATGAAATCTTTTTGAGTACTAATTTGTAGTTCCAGATGAGGGAACATCGAAAAATATAACTTCGAAAAAGAAAAATACACCACACAATATGCGAAATGCTATAAATAGACACAGTGAATATTCCTAAATGAAAAATCGTTGCGCATACCTATTTAGATTTATGTTTTCAATTTCTATAATATGACAAATTTATAATTATGAAAAGCCTTCTGAATTAAAAATCTGTATTACCGGTAAAAACCCCAGATTTCATAATAAAATAAACATTTAATAGGCTATTTTTCCAACTTATGTATGTGCGTTATGTGAGCAATTGCTTATTAAACAAAGGATAACAATAAAACAGTGGCTAAGCGGCCACATTTCCATTTATGTGGTGGCTGAGGTCGTAAGCGGGAAGGGGTTAAGCACAATCCGAATACGAACCTATACGTTCGAATCCTAAAACTCATGAAACTGAAATTTTATTTAATTTTTATTTTATTAATTGGAATCTAAGCATATCATAATTCAATTACTTTAATAGCATATTTAACTTCCTGAGATAATTAAAATATTTCAGGAAAATATGTTCATATGTTTGGGTTTATTGCATATTCCTTTATTTATGCGTATTTACACAAATGTGATAATCACACATATATTCATGAGTACACGTACGCTGATGCTTGCTTCTTCTTGCCCCGCACAAGCAATGACTTTTGTCCACACTTTTTGCTTTTTGCGAGTTGAACGATCGCAGGCAAGGAGGGATTGGGGCGCACTGCCACATAATTATTTCAGATATATATTTTATTTATCGAATTTAGTTTAAAAACGATTATAGGTATGAATTTATTTGTATTTATATTTTTACGTATCTATTAATTATATTACGTCAATAACTCATAATGCATTAGTATTTTTCAATACAAATTAAGCAACATATTAATATATTATGAGCCCTCACTTGACACGCCTCTGTGCATGGTGGCAAGCCAACGAAATAACGGCGAGTTCGCGCGGACATTGTGCTGTTTGAAAAAAACCAAATGACGACTTTGTCGACAAACATACATATATACATATGAGCTAGCATACATATTGACGCCGAATTTTGCGCATCGTGGCGGAGTTGACAAAATTTGTTTCAATCGTCAATTTTACGGCTATGTTGTCTCGTTTGTCCTTTTTGCAGTGGTTTGCTATTGAAAGTTGACTTATGCTCTTTTGAAATATTGCGATTACCGATTGGGCTGCATTTTCATAGCGTCGTATTTAGATAAAATGGGCTAAATCGACAAACTATGAAATAATGATAATAAGTAAACATATAAAAGTACTATATGGACTGTGCTTAGAATATATAGAAGTAGTTAATGATTTCATATGAATGGCAATTTAATATAAATTTTGTAATTTAATGCCATAAATAGTGCATAATATGCAAAAATATAAATATTATTTAAACTCGCTAAGAGGTCATGTTGCCAATTCTCCTTTTTGAAGTGAACATCAGACAAATTCTTCAATTTCTGATTTTTAGCAAATGTTGTGAGGAAGCAGCTTGTGGGCAATATACAAACGCGAGGGGGATGGTAGGATTTTCAGTGATACAAATTGTAAAATTAAAATTTTGCTGATTCTTCAATTTTACCGAAGACATTCAAATTCAATTTCATTCATTTTTATTTTCGCGCATTTGCGGTAGGAATTCTATATGAAAACCAAATGTGGTTTACCAGGCGCACAGAAAAAATAGCGCGGCGCAGAGTTATGAACGAACGCACTTTGCTTTGAAGCAGCGCACGTTCCTTATGAATGAATTTGTTGTCGTTGTAATATGAAATACTTAGAAAATAAGCCGCGAGTTCGCTTGAATATTATTGGTCGATGATGGTGCGTCTACGTTTTTTTGTCACTTGCGCGAATGTTTGATTTTTTGCGAAAGACATATTGAGGTACATACATATGTACATATGTGTACATATATGCAAATATATTTGGACATGCGAATGAAGGAAGGCAATTTAAAGAATATTCACATATAGACATATAAACATTGAAGCAAGTAAACAACAATAGCTGTTTGAGTTCACAGATTATACAAATATGTTTTAATATCATCTGTGGTGCTGCTTGTATAGCACACTTCCTTATTGCAATGAAATATTTTGCCTAAGTTCAAATCCTATCATATTTTTATATATTATACTATTTTTTATTTTTATAACTCTTTTTTATTAAATGATATTTGAATTCTATTTTAGTATTATTTCCCTCATTATTTATATTTTCTTGTCGGAGGTCAATTACTTTCGTTTTTATTATTTCAATTTTTGTTTATGCGCATACCAATGAACATCTGTGCATATGTATGTATATACATTTTGCTTATAGAGTGGTGTAGTTCGTTTCGTACCCTGATAGTTGTGGTGAAATTTTATTTTCCAATTTGCGCGTTTTCGATGTTCCTCCATCGTAATTAACATTTTAGTACTGCTAACATTTGCTCCTTCTCTATTCATTTACGTTCTCTGATCATACAAAATTCAATTTGCACCTTCTCGTTCATTTACATTCTCTGGTTCATGGTGTGCCGATTGTCAAAATGTTCCTCTTGACGGAGGGTTACTCGCCAACTTAAGAGGATCTCACCTCAAACAAATTATAAGCGGATTTCACCAGAATTTTACCCCTGTATAGCAGAATTGAGCATTTTGAATGTTAAATAGAAAAATAATGCTAAATTCAACGTTAAGAAATGTACGCTTACAGATTCGTATATTTTCAATGCGCAACCAGAGAATGTTGATGAATAGAGAAGGAGCAAATGTTAGCAGTACTAAAATGTTAATTACGATGGAGGAACATCGAAAACGCGCAAGTTCGAAAATAAAATGTCACCACACCTGTCAATTTACGCAACGAACTACACCACTTTATAAGCAAAATGTATATACATACATATGCAGAGATGTTCTTTGATATGCGCATAAACAAAAATTAAAGTAATAAAATGGAGAATAATTGACTTATGAAAAGAAAATGTAAATAATGAGAGAAATAATAATGAAATTAGAATTCAAATATCATTTAATAAAAAAGGGTTATAAAAATAAAAAAAGAGTATAAAAAAATATCTGATAGGATTGGAATTTAGGCAAAATATTTTACATTGCCATAAAGAAGTGTGCTATACAAGCAGCACCACAAACGATATTCGAGCAAAATTGTCTAATCTGTGAACTCAAACAACTATTGCTGTTTACTTGCTTCAAATGTTCATATGTCTATATGTGAATATTCTTGAAATTGCCTTCCTTCATTTGCATGTCCAAATATATTTACATATATGTACACATATGTACATATACATATGTATGTCCCTCAATATGTCTTTCGCAAAAAATCATACATTCGCACAAGTGACAAAAAAACGTAGACGCACCACCATCGGCCAATAATATTCAAGCGAACTCGCGGCTTATTTTCTAAGTATTTCATATTACAACGACAACAAATTCATTCATAAGGAACGTGCGTCTGCTTCAAAGCAAGGTGCGTTCGTTCATAACTCTGCGCCGCGCTATTTTTTCTGTGCGCCTGGTAAACCACATTTGGTTTGCATATAGAATTCCTACGCAAAAGTTTATAAAATAATGAATGAATGACATTGAATTTTGAATGTCTTCAGTAAATTGAAGAAGTTTCAATTTTACAACTGATCCTACCATTCCCCTCGCATTTGTATGTTGCCCACAAGCTGCTGCCTCACAACATTTGCTAAAAATCAGAAATTGAAGAATTTGTCTGGTGTTCCCTTCAGAAAGGAGAATTGGCAACATGACCTCTTAGCGATTTGAAATATTATTTTAATTTTTTTCATATTATGCACTATTTATGGCATTAAATTATAAAATTTATATAAAATTGCCATTCATATGAAATCATTAACTACTTCTATATATTCTAAGCACACTCCATATAGTACTTTTATATGTTTACTTATTATCATTATTTCATAGTTTGTCGATTTAGCCCATTTTATCTAAATACGACGTTATGAAAATGCAGACCAATCGTTAATCGTAGCATTTCAAAAGAGCATAAGTCAATTTTCAACAGCAAAGCCCTGCAAAAAGGACAAACGAGACAACATAGCCGATCGACATTGTCGTAAAATTGTCGATTGAAACAAATTTTGTCAACTCCGCCGCGATGCGCAAAATTCGGCGTCAATATGTATGCGAGCTCATATGTATATATGTATGTTTGTCGTCATTTGGTTACTTTCAACAACACAATGTCTGCGCGAACTCGCCGTTATTTCGTTGGCTTGCCACTATACACAGAGGCGTTCTAACTGAGGACTCTTAGTATATTATTATGTTGCTTAATTTGTATTGAAAAATACTGATGCATTTATAAATTATTTTCGTACTATAATATATATTATATATATATATAAATACACATAAACTCATACCTATAATCGTTTTTAAACTAAATTCGATAAATAAAATATATATCTGAAATATTAAGTGGCAGTGCGCCCCGATCCTTCCTTGCCTGCGATAGTTCAACTCGCAAAAAGCAAAAAGTGTGTACAAAAGTCATTGCTTGTGCGGGGCAAAAAGAAGCAAGCATCAGCCTACGTGTATTTAAGAATGTATGTGTGATTATCACATTTGTGTAAATACGCATAATAAGGAAATATTCAATAAACCTAAACATATGAACATATTTTCCTGAAATATTTTAATTATCTCTGAAAGTAAAATATGCTATTTAAGTAATTGAATTGAGATATGCTAATTAATTCCAATTAATAAAATAAAAAAATTAAATAAAATTTCAATTTTACGTATGTTACGATTCGAACGTATATGCTCGTATTCGGATTGAGCTTAACTCCTTCACGCCTACGACCTAAGCCACTATATAAATGAAAACGCAACCGCTTAGCCACAGTTTTATTATTATCATTTGTTTGATAAGTATATTGCTTACGCAACGCATATACAAAAGTTTGAAAAATTGCATATCAAAGGTTATTTTATTATGAATTCTGGGGTTTTTGCCAGTAATCCTCCTTTTTAATTCAAACGGCTTTTCATAATTATAAATTTGCCATATCATAGAAATTGAAAACATAAATCTAAATAGGTATGCGCAACGATTTTTCATATAGGAATATTCGTTGTGTCTATTTATAGCATTTCGCATATTGTGTGGTGTATTTTTCTTTTTCGAAGTTATATTTTTCGATGTTCCCTCATCTGGAACTACAAATTAGTACCCAAAAAGATTTCTTTTAACATTTGCTCCTTCTCTATTCATTAACATTCTCTGGCGCAACCGACTTTGCATATAATTTTAAGATATTCTGCATATACAGGGCGGCTCACGAATCGTGCTACAAAAATTAACCGTAATAAGTTTCTTTTTATACTCTCGCCACCTGTTGCTACAGAGTATAATAGTTTTGTTCACCTAAAGGTTGTTTGTATCACCTAAACTTAATCGAGTTAGATATAGGGTTATATATATATAAATGATCAGGATGAAGAGACGAGTTGAATTTCGGGTGACTGTCTGTCCGTCCGTCCGTCCGTCTGTCCGTCCGTCCGTGGAAGCTCTAACTTGAGTAAAAATGGAGATATCTTTATGAAACTTGGTAGACATGTTTCATGGTACCGTGAGACGGTTGGTATTGAAGATGGGCGTAATCGGACCACTGCCACGCCCACAAAACGCCATTAATCAAAAACAAATAACTTGCCATAACTAAGCTCCGCAATAAGATACAAGACTGTTATTTGGTACACAGGATCACAATAGGGAGGGGCATCTGCAGTTAAAATTTTTTTTTAAAAAGTGGGCGTGGTCCCGCCTCTAATAAGTTTAATGTGCATATCTCCTAAACCGCTAATGCTATAATAACAAAATTCACTGGAAGCAAATGTTTTTAGCACTTCTATTGATGGTGTGAAAATAGTTGAAATCGGGTGGCAACTCCGCCCACTCCCCATATAACGGTACTGTTAAAAACTACTAAAAGCGCGATAAATCAAGCACTAAATACGCCAGAGACATTAAATTTTATCTCTGAGATGGTATAAGATGACTTTATAGGAACCGCGTTCAAACTTAGACAGTGGGCGTGGCACAGCCCACTTTTAGGTGAAAACTTATATCTTGAGATCTGCTCAACCGATTTCAACCAAATTCGGTGCGTAACGTTCTTTTCATGTTTCTATGGCATAGTGCGAAAATGGGCGAAGTCGGACTACAACCACGCTTACTTCCCATGTAACACCATTTTCAATTCCATCTGATTCTTTCACTTTCCACTATGCAAATCAGGTAACAATGATTATATCGGGGTAAAACTTTGCGTGAATAATGCAATTAAAGTATGCCACCTTGCGGCCAAAAATTGTCTAAATCGAACCAAAACTGTTCAAACCCCTAAGTACTAAATATGTGGACCCCAGTGCCTATAGTTGACCTTCTACCGAAAATATCAGTCAATCCACAAAGAAATCTCAAACGAGTATACCATTTGACTTTGCGAGAGTATAAATGTTCGGTTACATCCGAACTTAGCCCTTCCTTACTTGTTATCAATATTTTTTGTATTGTATAAAAAATTTTAATTTTATTTTATACAATTAATTATTCCTCCATGCATATTGGACACCTATTTAGAAAATTAATGCGGGCTGGATGGTTCAAGTCGGGATTGCCTCAAATATCTATTTAATGGACTGCTTCAGTTCAGTCAGATTTCTGGGTTTGATTTTGTACTCCTCTTGCTTGACATAACCCCATAAGAAAAGACCAAGCGGTCGCAAATATTCTTATACATATATATGTAAGTATATGTATAATTATGTGTGCATATAAACAAATATGAAAGCACCCATTATAATTGTTAATTTGTCTATATGCAACGTATGAATGTAAATATGTACACTCATTGTTTCATGGGAAATCAGAACCATACACACTGTTACAAACATACATCGCATATGGCAAGTGCAAAATCAACCCTTATTCATATACAACGTGGCGTAAATGGAAACAAAGTCAACAAGTCATGTGCTCATATACGGGCAGATGTGTGTACAAAAAATTCGATTATTTACATACGCACATTCTATACAGTCAATCCCGGTTAAATGCCAAAACCAAAGATGCAGATTTCTTGTGCTTTGTAGTACATAAGCGATTGTGGTACTTAAGCGAGTGGTACCAAACAAAATAATTTCTATTTATTTAAAACAAAATTAACGTTTTCATTAAAAAATTAAGAAAAAAAACGTGAGATGAAGCAAGACACAGGCAGTTAAGAGGGATTGGAGGAGTGTTATTTAACCGGGGTTTACTGTATACATAAATCAGAGGAATATTGAATATTTTCTTTAAAAAGTTTCTTGAATTGTAAATCGACAAATATACTATGTTGTCACTTTTATTCTAAAATATTTAATTACTCATATTTGCGGGGTTGACACTTTTCCCTTCTAGAGGGAATATCAGAAATTTGTTCAATTTATGATTTTTAGCTTTTGCCATCGTCGCGAAAAGATGCTTGTAGGCAAGCATATGCTCGGGGAGATGTGTAAGGCGTTTGCTTTTATGAATGAAACGACTTAGCTTATTGCATGTGTGCCAGCGTTCATGAATGAAAATGTTGTTGTGTGATTTACTAAAAATTTAGGATTTGTCAATTTGGCTGCCATATTGACTTGTGACGATTGTTGTTTTTGTAGTACAATGTTTGTAGTTTTACGGGTGACATATTTACATGTGTACGCACACACATATGTAGGTTGGTTTGTGTATGCATTATTTGTTAGGCAATGTTATGTTTACATACATATGTATATGCGTGTACATATAAATCAATGCGCGTACATATAGTGTATTGATAAGTGATAAAATCATGATTTGAATTTCTGAATGCGTACATTCAATTACATACGTACATAAATATGACTATATAAGATTAATAAGATAAATTATTATATTATAAAATATTTATTAGGAATGTATATTAGTTAAAAACTAAATACAATTATTAAAAGCCCAAATTGACTATAAATATTATTTCGAAATTCCATAATTTAATCTTATCAGTTCTGCATGCATTCATAAAAATTTGCAAAATGATATTCATATCAATAAATATGTTTGCATATAAGCAGAGAGAGTTAATGAATAGAGAAGGAGCAAATGTTAGCTGTACTAAAATGTTAATTACGATGGAGGAACATCGAAAACGCGCAAGTTCGAAAATAAAATGTCACCACACCTGTCAATTTACGCAACGAACTACACCACACTATAAGCAAAATGTATACACATACCTATGCACAGATGTTCATTGGTATGCGCATAAACAAAAATTGAAATAATAAAAACGAAAGTAACTGACTTCCGACAAGAAAATATAAATAATGAGGGAAATAATATGAAAATAGAATTAAAATATCTTTCAATAAAAAAGGGTTATTAAAAGTAAAAAGTAGTATATAAAAATATGATAGGATTTGAACTTAGGCAAAACATTTCATTGCAATAAAGAATTGCGCTATACAAGCAGCGCCACAGATGATATTCAAGTTACTTTGTCTAATCTGTGAACTGAAACAGCTATTGTTGTTTACTTGCTTCAATGCTCATATGTCTATATGTGAATATTCTTGAAATTGCCTTCCTTCATTCGCATGTCCAAATATATTTGCATATATGTACACATATGTACATATGTATGTCCCTCAATATGTCTTTCGCAAAAAATCAAATACTCGCACAAGTGACAAAAAAAACGTAGACGCACGATCATCGGCCAATAATATTCAAGGGAACTCGCGGCTTATTTTCTAAGTATTTCATATTACAACGACAACAAATTCATTCATAAGGAACGTGCGTCTGCTTCAAAGCAAGGTGCGTTCGTTCATAACTCTGCGCTGCGCTATTTTTTCTGTGCGCCTGGTAAACCACATTTGGTTTGCATATAGAATTCCTACGCAAAAGTTTATAAAATAATGAATGAATGACATTGAATTTTGAATGTCTTCAGTAAATTGAAGAAGTTTCAATTTTACAACTGATCCTACCATTCCCCTCGCATTTGTATGTTGCCCACAAGCTGCTGCCTCACAACATTTGCTAAAAATCAGAAATTGAAGAATTTGTCTGGTGTTCCCTTCAGAAAGGAGAATTGGCAACATGACCTCTTAGCGATTTGAAATATTATTTTAATTTTTTTCATATTATGCACTATTTATGGCATTAAATTATAAAATTTATATAAAATTGCCATTCATATGAAATCATTAACTACTTCTATATATTCTAAGCACACTCCATATAGTACTTTTATATGTTTACTTATTATCATTATTTCATAGTTTGTCGATTTAGCCCATTTTATCTAAATACGACGTTATGAAAATGCAGACCAATCGTTAATCGTAGCATTTCAAAAGAGCATAAGTCAATTTTCAACAGCAAAGCCCTGCAAAAAGGACAAACGAGACAACATAGCCGATCGACATTGTCGTAAAATTGTCGATTGAAACAAATTTTGTCAACTCCGCCGCGATGCGCAAAATTCGGCGTCAATATGTATGCGAGCTCATATGTATATATGTATGTTTGTCGTCATTTGGTTACTTTCAACAACACAATGTCTGCGCGAACTCGCCGTTATTTCGTTGGCTTGCCACTATACACAGAGGCGTTCTAACTGAGGACTCTTAGTATATTATTATGTTGCTTAATTTGTATTGAAAAATACTAATGCATTTATGAATTATTTTCGTACTATAATATATATTATATATATATATAAATACACATAAACTCATACCTATAATCGTTTTTAAACTAAATTCGATAAATAAAATATATATCTGAAATAATTATGTGGCAGTGCGCCCCAATCCCTCCTTGCCTGCGATCGTTCAACTCGCAAAAAGCAAAAAGTGTGGACAAAAGTCATTGCTTGTGCGGGGCAAGAAGAAGCAAGCATCTGCGTACGTGTACTTATGAATGTATGTGTGATTATCACATTTGTGTAAATACGCATAAATAAGGGAATATGCAATAAACCCAAACATATGAACATATTTTCCGGAAATATATTATAATTATCTCAGGAAGTTAAATATGCTATTAAAGTAATTGGATTATGATATGCTTAGATTCCAATTAATAAAATAAAAAATTAAATAAAATTTCAGTTTCATGAGTTTTAGGATTCGAACGTATAGATTCGTATTCGGATTGAGCTTACCCCTTCCCGCTTACGACCTCAGCCACCACAAAAGTGGAAACGCGGCCGCTTAGCCACCGTTTTATTGTTATCCTTTGTTTAATAAGCAATTGCTCACATAACGCACATACATAAGTTGGAAAACTAGCCTATTAAATGTTTATTTTATTATGAATTCTGGGGTTTTTACCGGTAATACTGATTTTTAATTCAGAAGGCTTTTCATAATTATAAATTTGTCATTTCATAGAAATTGTAAACATAAATCTAAATAGGTATTCGCAACGATTTTTCATATAGGAATATTCGTTGTGTCTATTTATAGCATTTCGCACACAACGTGGTGTATTTTTCTTTTTCGAAGTTATATTTTTCGATGTTCCCTCATATGGAATTACAAATTAGTACTCAAAAAGTTTTCAGTTAACATTTGCTCCTTCTCTATTCATCAACATTCTCTGATTACGTATCTCCCAACATAAAGAGAAAAATGAAATGAAATGAATGAGAAAACAAATAATACAAATGCCATTTCACATATGCATAATTATTTTTTGCCATATAAACGATTTTTATGATGAAAAATTGATAAAATATGATTTTTTTGCACAAATGCTACATTGATAAAATGTGAAAGATTATGCAAGAAATGATTTTTTACTATTCTCATAATTTTCTAATTTTAGTTGTTACAGAATTACTAATATATGTATGTACATCAATATGTTATATTATATAATATACTTGTAATAATATATTATCAGTTATCAATAAAAACATGTGAGCGCACTGCTTTATATGGAAGTATGTATGTACAAATATGCGTATGACCGCGCAAAATAAGTAATGCATACACAAATCTACATACATTTAAGCGTACACATGTAAGTACGTCAGCCAATAGGCAAAATACAAACATTGTTGTACAAAAACAACAATTGTCTCAAATAGCATTAGCACCAGAAATCAATATGGCAGCCAAATTGACAAATCCCAAATTTGTAGTAAATCACACACCAACAACATTTTCATTCATGAACGCTGGCGCACAATCAATAAGCTAAGTCGTTTCATTCATAAAAGCAAACGCCTTACACATCTCCTCGAGCATGCGTTTGCCCACAAGCGTCTTTTCGCGACGATGGCAAAAGCTAGAAATCATAAATTGAACATCTTTCTGATGTTCCCTATAGAAGAGAAAAGTGACAACCCTGCAACACAGGAAACAATGACAAAAGTGGCAACAAATCTTTTGTCGATTTAAAATATTTCACAATTCTAAAATATTTTTCCGTGGCTGGCAAAAATCTTCGTCAATATGTATGCATGTTCATATAAAAACATACATACCTACAATGATTTGTTGGCAAAGCTGTTAGAGCGGCAAGGGAAGCGATGACAATCGGCGAGCGTTCGTTTATTTTTCGGCACATCTCGGATTTTTTACGAACAACACAATAATGTGACGCTTTGTCGTCGCCTCAGTCCTTCGACAGATTGACTCTTTGACATGAAAGCAAAGAACGTGAGCTTCGATCATTGGTTGACCGTGTCAACGGAGATTTCACATGAAGTAATGAGTGTTCATATCTACATACATATGTTGTTTGTAGACAAATTTACAAATATTTTTACACACGATATGAAAATGCCGACGGCAAAACACAATTCTGTACTTTTATGACTCCATAATGGTGTCAAGCACTTGAATTATTTTAAGAAATTCATTTACGTTCTCTGATTTAGGATACAATTTTTTAATAGTATATAAAAAATACTAGTATAATTGAGGAAAAAGCGTGGGGCGTTCGATATACGAAAATTATGGCAAAAAGCGCCCTAAGCCTTTTCCTCAATTATACTAGTATTTTTTAAGTTAATTTTTAAAATTATTTTCAACTTTTTCGTTCGATATTCTTTAAAAGCGTGTGTCTTTAGTTTTTTTAAACTATATTTATATATTTTAATAATTAGAAGTAGGAACTGTTGCCTTAGTTATTTACTTTTCACTCACAGTGAAAATAATTAGTGCAGTTTGTAAACTAAATTTACTCAAATTATGAGAAATCGTTCTTGTGCTTTTTGTATACGCTTATAATTGATTTTATATAGAATGCATTACAACTGTATTGAGAAGTATGAAAAGAAATCGGTTTTGAACAATGAATAACATTTTTTATTTATTATATCGATATTATTATACATGTTTAGCTTAAAAATAATAAATATTAACTACTTTTAAAATGATATAATATTATTATATTAATTTGTATATAATATTTACAATATTAAACATACATTTTTGTAGAGATTCTTATACATATATCCAAATTATATTTCTTTTTTCCTTATACTATTTAATTTCTATCATATATTATATTTATACAATAATGTCATATATAATAACAAATTATATATATAATTTAAATTTACTTAATTAGATTATTTACATATTTTTCTTAAAATTGTCTTAAAAACTACTGTCAAAATTTCTATACCATTCCAATTCGATTATACTTTTTATTTATTATTTGGAAAAAAAAAATGAAGAACTATTGCACTAAGTCTGAAAACTTTAGTTCAAAATAGAGACACAAATACTGTCATGATAGCTGTGTACTGTCTCAATAGTAATTGCATTTTCACGGGAAGGTTCCAGGTTTGAAAATGCCGAATCAATTTGTGTACCGGCAGGTGTAGTTGAATATTCTGCACCAATCAGGGAACTAAAGTTTTTTTCTTGTAGAAGTAAGGACTTCCTGAAGTTCTACAATTAATTGTCTGACAGAGAATTTCTATATAGAACCAGAATATTAATATTGAAACATTTAAACAAAACCGCTTCTAAAACTTTGCGGCCTGAATAAATTTTCTTTACAGCCTTTGATTCTATAGAGCAATCAATACTATGCTTTGCATATATTATAATGCCCCGTTTATTTCTGTTGGTTGTTTCCGTGCTATCTATCCTCAGCTCGTTAATTGGAGTAAATCCTGGTATATCAAAACTTTCGCAAGGATAACTCCAAGTTTCTACAAAACATAAAATATCTGAAGATAGCATCAAACAGTCGCTTTTTATATCATTAATGTGAGCGTGAAGACTCTAAACATTATGGAATAAAATTTGATGTCCTGATGTTCGGGAAATCATAAAATTGAAACTTGTTGTCAAAGCTTTATTTGTGTTCAATTCCCTCAGTTCCCTAAATACGGGATCCGATTCAGAAAATTTGTTAGGAGGAACAAAATTTCCTATGATGAATAGACCTTCTGCAGAAGTAGCTCGACTACAAGCGACATATATTGAAGCTCTAGGCATTCTGGGTCGAGTATGAACTACAACTCTATAATATGTGGCACCCTGACTTTTATGAATAGTTATTCCCTCAGCCGGAACAACTGGAAACTGATTTCTTTCAATTGAAATTTGTTCATTTCTTTTATATTGAAAAGATTTTAGAACTTTTTCAATTGGTGTCCAAGAACTTTCTAGAGGATCAGGCTTTTTTGATCGTGCTATCAAACCAACAGAAGGTTCCAAAAATTTAATCCACAGAATTGTTGGAAAAGAACAATGGAAATCAATTTGCATAAGTTGTCCAGCTGCCCCATTAACCAAGCCATCACACGTGTTTATGTTCACTGTAATCATATATAATATTTGACGGAGGTTTTTAGTGTCAATTCATAGGGCAGTCCCTGCATTTCAGAAGTTTTGAAAAGTTTAACTCTTTCCAAAATATTATCATTTTCATTTATACCAATTCCTTTAACTGAGTCTTTTGCAGTTGAAAGGAAAGCTTCTGTTGGGATTCGACTGAGCTTAAGGGCATTGAAATTATTTGTCTCTTCATTGGACCAAAATAAATGTATGGCATCGTCGGGAACTTCTTCGAAATTAACTACTCGAGTTTCAATGAGTGATATGTCCTCATTTGTCATAGTACCAGATGCCATATGATTTAATGCAATTGCAAAGGCCTGATCCTCCCGTTTTCTCATTATCTCTGTTAATTCAAAGTATTTAAATAACTCCCACAAAGGGGAACCAACTAAAGTGCTGTATGCATCATTGGGATTAGGAGAGAATATCCACCTATCTCCAACAGGTGAGAGTTGCTTCAAATCACCAAACACTATGATCGGTATACCACCGAAGGGGCTGTCTCTTTTGAAAATTTGTTTTAATCTCGCATCAACAGAGCTAAACATACGAGCACCTACCATCTATATTTCATCAATTATGATTAATTTTAAATCGATAAGTCTGGAATACAATGAATTCACTGTGTAATTGCTAAGTGGCCTCAGCTCTTTATTCAACTGATTAACAGGTAAAGAGAATATTGAATGAAGGGTAATTCCACCTATTCCGAATGCTGCTTTACCCGTAGGTGTGCAAAAAAGAACTTTTAAGGAACTTGGATTGGATCCAGGTGTAGAATTGTAACGATGGTTAAGAGCTTGATATATCGCAGATATCAAACGACTCTTTCCTACACCTGCACCGCCGCCAATGAACTCATAAAATGGGAGATTTGTTTTTAGGTGGTGCATCAAATGTGTCAAATAGGTTCTTTGCTTAGTATTTAGACTTTGAACTAAAGAAAATAATTCCTCAACTGGAATCGAAGAGGGTAGTTTAATAAGTCTAATATTGCAATCAGATTCAGTGCCATTATCTGTTGAATCTTCGCCATGCAAGTCCAGCAAATTTATATTTGGGTTTATTTCTGGAAGTGCCAACACTCTGAACTCATTTTCCACGATAGGTAGTTCATTTTGAGCACCTCGTCCAAGTCTATTTCATTATAAAGACTTTCTAGAACATTTTCAAGTTTTCTTTGCTCAAAAACATCATTTTTTCTTTGATTTTCCTCAATTAGAATACGATGTGTTATGCAAGTCTGCTCATTATCGTTTACAATGAGATCTTGCTGTTCATTCCGCCAAGGATAGTAAAGCATTAACATTTCGCGGAAATACTCAACTCTGGCCAAATCTGGGTTAAACCTTCTATACCTAATAATACAAGGTTTGGTACTTTTTTTCACAAAACCGCTACCGTCTTTAAGAGGCATGATAACCCCGCTTTCTGGTAAATTATCGTCTTCCCTCGCTTCTTCTACACTATCTTGTGCTCTTCTACTAGATTTAAAATATTTATACCAAGATGCAAAATCAGCTAAACAAAGAGTTTCTAATTGATCGGATCTTTGAACATAACGGTCTAAAATACCGGCTACGAATATTTCAGTCGAACCTGAAGGAAGGTTCTGAAGTTCCGCTCTAGGTTTTACCATTCGAACACGTTCCTCAGGTCGAGATGTATTTATAAATATTTCTGCATTACTTGCTTCCGAAAGATGGAGCCCAATGCAGCAATATACTGCTTCTTGTGCAGATATTTCTGTGCCTGATATAAATTTGTGACCTATATGTTTAAGTTTTTGCTTAATAGTATAATTTCCAGCATTTACCTCTGATATAGCTTCATTTAAGAGGATAGAAATTCCCCTGTTAGACTTGTTAATATAATTAATTATATTAACAGCAAGCATATGCATCCAGTATATATTGGATATCCATATTTGCTCTATGGAGTTCCAAAATCAGAGGATTATAAGCGTTTATAAAACGATCCTGCAATTTTCTTTTTAGAAAAATTTTTGGTTTTGTTAAACTTGATGTATGGGCTAACAAATAGTCATCAAAAGACATATTTATTCTACTATCGTTTAAATTAGAAATGTCTTCTGTAGTCATATTTGAATTTAAAACGTTTTGAATTTTGAAAACGTTTTCCTTGTGTCTGAATTTTGACTTGTTTCTGTAAAAGGTAACAGTATTTGCGTTGAAGGCATTGGGGGATATGGTATACCATAACGACAAAACTGTTGTCCTCTTATTTACCTAGTACAAGACCGACTGTGGTTATGCTTTTGATAACCCAAATAATTTTCTAAGTGGCTGATCGAACCATCGGTAGAAATATAATTGTCAATAAAACTAATGACATCAGGGAATGTCTGAGGATCTTGAGGGTTGATCCTGGGGGCATTATTAAGCCAAAACATGCCATGTATATGCGGGGAACCTCTCTGTTGAAACTTCACTCTCCAGTATAAATTTGTAACAAAATGCTCTCCAAAAATGCCGGCGTTATCTTTAAAAAGCTTAAGAATTTGTCGATAGCGGTAGTCAAAATATCTAGCACAAGTAACCGCGTCTGACCGAATTAAGCGATATCTATCTTGGGTTGTACAAATGTTGGCTTCCTCTTCCAAATATCTCTAGAATCAACAGTTTTAGAGAGGATGACCAAAAGCTCAACCCACTGAGATTCTGCTGCCGATAAAGTGATAAAGAAGATTGGAAGCCCAAATTGGCGAATCATAGCGATTGCCTTTTTCTTCTCAGCTTCCCAGTGTGCAGGTGAGGATCTAACGCCTTTGAAAACCTTGTAACCATCATCGTGTTGAATCAAGTTTTGAACAAAGTTTTCGTTTAATAGATTTTGGGCCGTAACTTGGTTGCGACCTGAAAACTTTCTAAGGCAAATGGATGTACTATTCTTAATTTGTAGCAGTTCTATTTTTTTGTATTCATAGAACAACTTTGGAATGGTACACGCTCTCCTGTCAAAACGGCGAATTTCAGAACGTATTATCTTGCTATACGTTTCAGGGCATGTACGCTTCTGCCCAACGTATATTGTTCCAAATGACAACTCTTCTGAATTATTATCTTGAATTATGTCAATTGGTCTTTGTCCTTCACCTGGCGCTATCACTAAACGGTTATAGTCTAAGTTTTCTACAGGAATATTGTCCAAAAGAGTTTCTTGACCGTGTGGATTTAGCTCTGAAGGTAAAAGACCCGTGAGAATATTATTACCTGAGGGATTATCATGAGAAGTTTGTGCCGCATGAAAAGATTGAACCAATCGGGAATCCTCTTCAGATGCAACAAACGGAACTTCTTCTTGGTTATTAAATTCTGAAATCCAGTTTTCATTATTATCATATTGTGCTCACGATACAGAGGGGTATTCACTAAGAACTGCAAAGCTTCCATAATCTTTGCGGGGCGTATGATATCGATCATGTAATCATGATTGTATTCCAAACGCCTTCTTAAGTGAATTTGTATAACATGAGCCTCATCAAAGGACCTTGGTAGAGATGTCACAATATTGTTAACAGAAATTGGTATATTAACAACAGCACCTTTGAGCAAACTCTGACCTTGATATCCTAACCCACGGATTGTCATAAAAGGCAATCTAAGCATTATGAGACGTTCTTCAATTGGAGTCATACCTTTTAAACAATCCGGTATTTCAGAAAAGTCTAGACCGTTAGCTAAACATATTTTTGGAACGTTCTTATTAACAATTGTAATATCCATCTTCTGAAGGAAATTTTTGCATTAAAAAGAAGGCGGATGCAGCATTCGGGTGATCTTGCGCAATAGTTTCGAAATTTAATTTGCGAACTTGGTGTGAAAACCATAAGCCGCCGCAGCAAATACATATTTCAGTAGGGCCCTTATTTATATTTTGGAAATAAATGTTTTTGAAATCTGTTAAATTGCAACTATTATCAGTTTCTGTAACATTTTTTTCTCTCGTTAATCGAATTCGTTGGGACTGCCTTTGGTTTTCAATTTGTCTATTGAGTGGGTTATCTCTACGAAGGCGAACTTGACCTTGTCTAAGACGTCTTTGATTCAAAATTTCTTCCCTCATACCCCTCCTACTAAGCTGTCGACGTTGTGTTTCTCTATCACGCTCCTCTCTCCTTATTTCAGGATTTCTTCTTGCATGTTCCCTTTGCGTTTGATCACGAATGCGCTCTAAATTCCTATACTCAGGATTTCTTTCGCGAAGTTCTCTGTGATCCCTAGTGTTCCTACTTTGTTCATTATACCGCACTTCAGGATTTTCTCGACAAGATCTATGACCTCGAGTAGTTCTTATTTGCTCTTCAGAGCGAATTTGGGGATCTTGCCGCCTTGTTCTATGTTGAACAGTATTTGCAACTTGCTCAACAGATCGAACCTCGGGGTCTTCACGCCGAGACCTATGACCTCGAGTATCTCTTATTTGCTCTTCAGAGCGAATTTGCGGATTTTCCCGCCTGGTTCTATGTTGATTTGTATTGATCGGACAGACGTACATTGGAATCTAATCTACGATTTGCGTGACTTACAGTATTTTGTGACTGCTCACTATCTCTATATAAAGAGTTTGCACGAAGAACTCTCATACGTCTTCTGTTCTGAAGACGACTTAGTAATATAGATTTTCTACTTAATCTAGGCATAATTAATTAATAATATATGGATTAATATATAAAATACTTAGAGATAATACTTATATAATTCAGTCCGTCCGGGTGTTAAAAGTTGGATCCTAGGTGCTGCTCTCTTTCACTGTTATTCCTTGGAAGTCCTTGCTATGCTATTGCTCGTCACTATACACTGTACTGTGTGATAAACTAAAATTAGTTTGAATAAAGCACTTTGCTTGTAAAGACATCTAGTGAAACTGAAACTACAAACACAGTGTACTGATATTTATTATACTCTTGCAACATGTTGGTACAGCTTACGTACTTTTGTATACCTATATATTACTTAGCTATTCACTAACATAATAATACATAATCTTTAGTTATATTTATATTTTAGAAATAAGTAGTTTATTTCATTATATTGAAATTAAGTTCTCGGAAAATCCCTCCGTAAATTACTTTTGTTAAACGCTTTCTAAAACAGGATCCCCTCGGTACCTATTTTGAAGGGTCTACCCATGAAGGCTAAATTAACAATAACTTACATTTACAACAACAATTAAGTATGGTATACACATATGTAGAGCAGGTGTGTAGATTTTCTTCTTTCTGTCTTAATATCTTACCCTTTCATAAGCTGCCAACGGCGCTAGGTAAAAATGTAATTTTATTGAGTTTACAGTTCACCTCATGACCTTCATATTAAAATGTGTCGCAAAACTGAAATAATAGACAGTAGCATGTAAACCGATGGTCGCAGTTTATCTATAACCACATAAAAAGGGTCTTTATCCCTTTTGATACTACATTACTAATATTTATTTCATGCAATTTTTTCTAGAAAGATTTTTTGCTCTATACAAAGTCCAGCACTCTAAGAAACTTTTTTAGCATTGTTGTCTGGTATATTTTATAATAAGTTCAACATGATGGCTGAGAAAATATACCTAACCACTGATTATCACCAAATATTAGAAGAAATATATGTATATAGAAATCTATATCTATCACTTTAGGTGATGCAAACAACTCTTTGGTGAACAAAACTATACTCTGTTGGAACATGTTGCGAAAGTATAAAAATGTTGCGACAGAATTCAACATTCATTACTCGATTATTATTTGGTATCTTATTAACTTATTGCTCATAGATTTATTTTGTGTCTATACTATTTTTTTCTCCGAAATGTTAACTTTTATAAAAAGAAGCTATTTAACTCAAACATGGTATAGGTATGTGATATCAACTGAACCAAAGGGGTTAGATTTAATATGGGGGGTATATGAGGTTGCTGTTGTACCAGAGGAGCGGAAATCAGTATATTAGGGTTATAAGGTTTAAACAAAGTCTAGACCAATTTCATTCATATGCAGCGATATACATTATTTTTAAGAAAAACTGTCCATTTAATTTCATTAAATTATCAAATTGAGGAAAAAAATTATACCATAAGTAGTACATGTGAGCTGGGAAAATCAAAGACCAGAAAATTCCTCTAAGCCGTATATAAAAAAATGTTGAATTAAACATCCATTATTAAATGATATCGTGATTAAATTACAATTTAATTTGGTATCTTCTTTACTTATATAAGAGGTTATAAACTTAGAGTCAGTTTTATTGCTTGAAGTGAGATATACATAGGTAAGTATGAATGTGATATTAACTCCACCAAAGTGGCTAAATTTTATATTATAAGCTTAGCTGGCAAACGTCAACCAGAGAATCGGAATTCATTATATGAAGGTGTGAGGTTTAGACTTAGTATATACTAATTTCATTCTAATTCAGCGTCAAACCACATAATTTTTAAGAAATCTTTACCACTTAATTTCGTTAACATATTTTGAAGCAATTTTATAGATAAAAAAAAATATTAATACTCACTGACTGACATATTCGGCATAAAACTGGTTAGAATAACGAAAAGCATTATAAGTAGTATATGGAATTTGAGGGCAGTATTAACCCGATTTTATTAATTTTTTCCAATACCACATACTACTAACATGCCACAGACTAATAAAATGCTCCCACTGTTTCATTAAGGTACCTCACATACCATCACCAATCAAATGGAGTAAAGTCAGACGAATGTTCGAAAATCCTGATATTAGTTACATGGGGTCTAAGGAAAATTTTCACCGGATTTGATCTTGTAAAGTAAAACACGCTCTCTCATTTTCATTGAGATAACTCTCATATGATACAGTCACGCGGAAGTTCAAAAATATTTATATTAGATATATGAGGGCTACAAGAACTATTGATCCGATTCAAGCCATTTTTTAAACAAATGCATACTATTATCGATAGTTTCATTTATTTATTCTATTATATGAATTTCAATTATATATCTTACACAATGGCCGATATAGGTATACGGTAAAAAGTCAACTATAGGTACTTGGGTCCACATATTCAGTACCTAGGGGCTTGAACAGTTTTGGTTCGATTTAGAGAATTTTTGGTCACAAGGTGGCATACTTTAAACGTATTATTCACGTAAAGTTTTACGCCGATATAATCATTGTTGCTTGATTGGCATGTTGGAAAGTGAAAGAATCAAGTGGAATTTAAAATTTTGTCATATGGAAACTAGGCGTGGTTGTAATCCGATTTCGCCCATTTTCGCACCATAACATAGATATATACCAAATTTGATTGAAATCGGTTAAAAAGATCCCAAGATATGCGGTTCACTGTCTAATTTTGAACGCGGTTCCTATAAAGTCATCCATACCATCCCTAAGATAAAATTTAATGTCTCCGGCGTGTTTAGTGCTTGATTTATCGCGCTTTTAGTAGTTTTTAACAGTACCGTTACATGTTGAGTGGGCGGGGTTGTCACCCGATTTCACACCGTAGGTAGAGGTGCTAAAAACGTTTGCTTGCAGTGAATTTTGTTATTATAGCTTTAGTAGTTTAGGAGATATGCACATTAAACCTATTAGGGGCGGGACCACGACCACTTAACTGCAGATGTCCCTCCCTAATGTGATCCTGTGTACCAAACAACAGTCTTGTATCTTATTGCGGAGCTTAGTTATGACAATTTATTGTTTTGTGGGCGTGGCAGTGGCCCGATTACGCCCATCTGCAATACCAACCGTCAGGACTTTAAAAAAAAAACAGAACAAATGGTTTTATCGGCAAAATCAATTAATTTTATTCCAAGTAGTCTCCTTCTGCTTTAATACAGCTTTTTGCACGGTCCAGAAGAATGTCGAACGAGTGTTTTAGCTCGTTGCCTGGTATGGCCGCCAGTATGCCGGTGCAAGCCTTTTGAATGGCATCCACGTCTGCATAACGCTTTCCTTTCATCGGCAAATGCATTTTTCCGAAAAGGTAGAAGTCGCGCGGTGTCATATCAGGTGAATACGGGGCGTGGTTGATTGTTAAAATGTGATTTTTGGTCAAATAATTGTCAAATTCCATCTTCGCGATATTCGGGCCGAACACGTCGAATACGGCACACCAAACGCTTCAAAACTCCAAGGTAGAATACCGCATTAACGTTTTGGCCGGTTGGAACAAATTCTTTGTGGACAATTCCCTTGGAATCATAAAAACAAAGCATCATTGTCTTCACTTTTGACTTCTCCAGGCGCGATTTTTTGGTCGGCTCGTCCTCATTTATGTCCTCACGACCGCTTTGAAAACGTTGAAACCACTCGTGCACTCTGCTACGGGATAGGCAATCATCGCCATAAACTTGGTTCATCAATTGAAACGTGAAAGTTTTACCAATTTTACTTAATTTAAATCGCAATAACTTCACTTCCAATAGATGAAATGTCATGAAATTTTTACTGGAAGTCGATAAAGGATAGCAAATTCTAACGCACTAGTCGACATATAAATGGCACCACTAGAGTTAACTTTGTTACTTTTTTACTGTTTACTTTGGAACGCATCTTGTATTAAAGGCACTGTTACAGCGTTGCGAGGTTTCTTACTTTCGTTGAACTCTGAAAGCGACATAATGAATTCAATGCTCATTCATATCGTCCTAACTAAAATTAATTCTTATTCAAAATTGACATACAAAAAGCAAGACTTTGACTACTTCCCATCGTGGAACGTTTGCTACAAGTAGTTGAATCGGCACTGTCAGTATTTAGAAACTTGTTCAGCAAGATTCTAAGCTTCCCAGGAAGAAAAGTGCAAATTCATTCGTTAACGCGATGTCAAATTGTATGCATTGCAGTAATGCAGAGCATAGCTTAAACAATTGTATTTCATTTTTACAGCTATCAACTAAGATGACTTTTGCTTGGGCGGTGCTTTCATCAAATAACGTCTATTTTACATTCTGTGGAAATTCGTGGGCGGATTTGCCGGAAGACTACAACATTGTAGTCACCACGTTGTACATCGATTTCTTGAGACTAGCAGCATTAATTGTTATTAATCACAGAAAAAAAATCACGTAATTCAAAAAAGTTTAAAACAATAACAAAACAAAATAAACACTAAATTAATTGATTAATTTTCTCGCTAAACATTTCCTCCGCCGCCTGTAGCGCACATCAGTTATTTCTGTCACACGGTAAGCCAGCTGACTGCGCAGAGCTGTTTTTCGACAGGATCCCTACATTGTCTACATCTATGGTCAACTTCCGGTGTGTTTTACGTGGGTAACTGCTGTCGACAGCCTTACCCTACGGCGCTAAAAAGCACAGCTACGCATTTTTCTGTACCGATTGGCAGTGCGGAATGGACACACTAACCAGGGTAGAGTAGGGCACGTCAAATGTGTCAAAGATATCTCCAAGTCCTGAGGATAAGCTCAAGAAAAAAGAGCAATACATGTGGGATATCGCCCTCCGCCAATTATAACATTTGAAAGTTTCAACTAACTCTCGACGCGCTCATTGATAAATGCAGAAGTCAAAAATTCATGTACACTCAAGCATACTGGTCTTGTAAAATAAACCTGTTAGACAGTTCTGACTAGAGAATTCTCACAAGAAAATGAAATGAATCGAAAATTTAGTAGTACTCGTGCGAGGACACGCAATCGTGAACCTGAAAGCATAAGCAAGCTTCAGTATAGATAAACAAATGTCTTAAATATGTTTATTTTTTGCTTCGAATGTACGGAAAAGATCAATGAAATTAAACACATTTTAAATACTGTAGTCAAACTCTAGCCAATCAAGTAATCGAATCTTGTAGCGCAGTGCAAACTATTGCTTTAAGCTACCAAGGTGTGTGAAATGCGCTAGAAATCACACAACTTTAATCTGCACAAAATCAACTGAACTACCATATAATATACAAAAAAAAACCAAACAAAGAAACCAGTGTGATTCCTGAGATTTTCCTGCTGAAAATCGTAGGCCTGTCGAAATAACTGCAAGAGAAGAGTTTTATAATAAACAGTAGTAGCAGCAAGCAACAGTAGCAGTAAGGCCAACAATAATAACAACAGCAGCAGTAGCAGAAAGCAACAGCAGCAGCAACAATAAGAGCAAGGTACCGACAAACATACTAACACATAAATAAAATAGGCTTGCACAGCCAATAATACAATAATAAATATTAAACTTTTAAGTAAGTAAACTTAAGTACAATAAAATATAAAAATACATATACGCTAAAAGTAGTGAACATCAGATTCATCATACAAAACCATTTTTCCGAAAAACAATTATTTTATATGTTGTGGTTAGTAATACAAACCTAAAAAAAAAAAAACAATTGTTGCATGATTTTGAGGGTAAAGTAAAAAGACCCAGTGAGGAAAATAATGGCAGAGCAAATAGAACTGCTAACTCGTTGCTTAGTAATATCTTTAATGCATATAAGTACTCAAAATGCAGCGAAAATCAATTGACAATTAGGCAAAGGGCCGAAAAAAACTTAAAATATCTAGCTCCTTTCGAAGGGAATGTAAAAAAATTGCCATCCTTCATTTAGGCTATTGACAGAGTACGAAGGGACTATGTAGGACAAGAAGAAATAGTTTTTAGGGTGACCTATGACTTAAAAATTGGTGTATTTTATATTGGAATTAAGTAAAAGATTAAATAGTATAACGGAATTAAGTAAAAGAGTAAACGAAATCGTAGATGGTATAACAGAATATAGAGCATTAAGCGAAAACGGTGACACTATGAGAAAAATTTTTTAAGGGATGCTAATTCAGCAATAATTAGCATCAGGGACATTTGCATACACAGTGGAATCGATGACATAATTGACAGAAATGACCAAAGAAATGTATAAATTTATTGGATTCGATGAAGATAATCTAAGTCCTCATCTTAAAATAGAGGGAAAGAATTTTCAAGTTAATACCAAAAATAATGGTGTTAACAATAAAAATTTTCACAACAAAGATCAACAAAGAAATACTGTTTTGTCTACAACAATATCAAAGCTTTTCAGGACAATATCGTCCACAAAACCAAAATTTCTCTGGGCAGCAGTTTCGTCCACAATCTGTTCAATGTCAAATAAATTTATTATGGACAACAATCCAATCAAACAAGACAGCCATCGGTATAAAGTCGTCGAAACTATTCAAATCAAAACCATTCTAATTACTCGAGTCAGCAAAGAAGCTCGGTAAATAATAGACAACATTTACAAAGAAGGGAACCAGAGCCCAGGGACGTGGGCACAATGAGTAGAAGAGGTGATCCACAAGAATCAAATATGAACGAAGTGTTTTTTACAAACTATTTTATGCTTTGATCGACTCAGGCTCAACGATAAGCGTAATGGAAAAATCTCTTGAGAAAACTATTGAAATAGAATACGTAAATGGAAAAAATAATGTTGTAGCTGATTTCTTAAGTCGAATTGAAACCTCACCAATAATAAAAGAAGGTAACGACAATGAATCAAACCTGGAATTGTCAGAAACAATTAATTAAACAGATGAGGAACTGCCTGAACACTTCTCAACTAAAGAAGACTTTCTAAATAAATACAAAATTTAAATTATATTGACACATAGCCCAAAAGCTCAGATGCAAAGACTCTATGGAAGAAAAATAATTGAAATAAACCTAATGGATGAAGAAAAAGAGAACAAGGAAACATTAAAAAAATGTATAAAAGGAAGCGGAATAGTGAGAATATTTTCAGAAGTGTCTGAAGCTAATTATCATGAACTACAGAAATTACTCAGTTTAAAATTTGTAAAATGCACAAAAAGAGCGTCAGAAATAGAAAAGAAGAGAAATTACATAAACAAATATCACTGTACCATAAAAAGTAATCTATGCATAGTGGCATAAATGAAACCTATAATGCATTAAAAGATAAATTATATTATCCGAAATTCAAGGCAGAAATACAATTGATAATAAACGACAAAAATTTCATCTAACTGAAACTCCAACCAATAAAAATGAGATAGTTCATATAAACATATTCCATTTCCACAGAAGAACACATAGAAAACACAGAAACTTGGCCGATTAAAAACTACAAAATAGTACGGCATAAAGATCAACCATATTACCGAATTAATCCACTGCAAAATGTTCACCCGGCATATATAAAAATACCAAGGAAATTGGCAAATATAGAAAACCCAAACGAGAAAGATGTTGATGCATTTAGTTTAAAGCATTTAATGGTGATAATAACATAAAAAAAATAATAAAAAGTTTGTATTACATGATTTTTGTTCTACCCCAGTGGGTACCAGGTTTTCCAAGAATATACCCATGGTAAGTGATGCCTGTCGTAAGAGGCGACTAAAATCCAACGGAGTAATAAATAATAAAATATCGGAAACTTTTACATATAGAGACAATTAATCGGAACCTAAACGGTAATAAATTTTAATTTTTATGTTTTACAGATGGCGGGGATAATTATTTTTTTTACTTACTTACACTTTTGCAAATCACAGCAATAATAAAAGAAGCGGGGTATATAATGATACAAAAGGATGACACAGAAATAGTTAATGAAATAAGTACAGTTATACATTATAAATCCGAACAAAATTACAGAAATAGTTGAACAGATTAAAGAAAATATCGGACAGCTAAATATTGAAAATAAAGAAATTTTGTAAAATGAAATAAAACATACAAAAGCAAAGATTACATCTATAACACCGTATATCAAAGAAAGATAGAAAAGTAGCTTAATAAATATCGTGGGAACAGCCTAGAAATGGATGTTTGGAGTTATGGATAATGAGGGCAGGCAAGATATTGTGAACCATTTGAAAATTATTGAAGAAAATGGCCATAATGCTATTATAAACTTAAATAAACACATAGTACAATAATTAATGAACATTTCAATAGATCATTAAATTAATAGATACCAAACTATAGAATTAGATAGGAAACAAACAATAGAAACTCTTAACAAAATAAACAAAATAGAATTGAAAGAAAGTTTTTGTTTAATGACCAAATAAATAAACTAAAGTTCACAGAAAATAAAGTTCAAGAAATACAAGACAATATTGCGGCAGCTAAATACAATATGGTACATCCAAGTATGTTAACTAAGGAAGAAATTGGAAAATATGAAATTGATTTTTATAGATTAAAATTAGCAAAATTAGGAGTTGTAGTATACAAAAATTAAAGAATAATATTCGCAATTCAGATACCAAGGACCTTCCTTCAAACTTATATTCAATTAATTACTCCATTGCCATATAAAAATAAATTAGAGATTAGTGAAAAAAAAAATTCGTTAACAAGATTGGCGAAAGCTATTTTGGTTATGAAAAAAATTAAGCATTTAAAAATTTTATATTGAGTAAAAGATGTATATTTTCAAATACTTGTGAATTTATATGCAATGACAAAACAACAATACAAGACATAAACGATGATACAATATTAATAAGAAATTTCAATAACGATACAATAAAACCGAACTGCGATAATAGAAAAATCGCGCTACAAAATAATTGTAAAAAAAGTTGTAAATTGTAAAATAGAAATTTTATTAATTATTATTTTATCCCGTCATTATTAAGTTAGTGTGGTAGGTGTTTGATGAGATGACTCTTTTTTTGCGCTGATCGGCTCTGAACACACTGCCTCATATGGGTGTGAGTCAACCCTCGCCTTGGCCTCGTAACTGAGACAACCTTGGCTGAGCGACGTGCGCAACGGGAAAGTTTGGCCGACCGAGCCCCACACCTTGAAAAAGCGGCAGAGGTCGCAGGAAGGGGCATCCTCTCTCGGCAAAAAGGATCGAGTCGGAGCCGCACCGATGTTTAGCGAAATCGCTAAACTCGCAAGCTCAGTGGTTCTCGGTGTGTACAACCGAAGCAGCGGAGATGGGTAGCGAGTAAAAGTGGGTAGCGGCTGTTATCTCCGCTGTCTTCATGAAGGTGGTCAGGGGAAGCCCTGGACCACCCCTTAGATGGGAAAGTGCCGGGTGGAACCTCGGCATGCACAAACTTTAAACTTCTTTATAAGGAGGCAGTAGCGGCGGTGTGGAAAGGAGCAAAGCTCGAGGCGGTGGCCAAATCGGATTTCCCGAACCTTCTACTTCGACCGAAATTGAAGAGATGTTGCAGTACTGCAATCCATCTCTTCCCACCCAAGACTGGAAGGTGATTAGACTGGAGAAGACCGAGGTGCCATATCGGCAAGCGCTGATAATCGTTCTCAGGATACTCCCAAAATAGGCCAGAGTGGATGGCCCGCTACCTCACGCTGCGGTGAAAGAGAGCGGGAAAGATACCTCTCTCGCAGACGCGGGGAGCACGGGGGGCGGATCGTCAGGCGATGATGGATCTGTCTTCAGTCTCTGACGCTTGTTCGAGGAGGCTGGGATCGATGGCACGGATGATAGTGCGGAACTCGCACTGCTGGAGAGGAGTTTGGAGAATGAAGATCCTTTAAATTAACCTCCAGCACTCAAAGGCGGCCTCCGCCTATCTTTTGCTTCGTCTAGGAAGGGACGAAGCCGACGTTGTCCTTATCCAGGAACCGTGGTTGAGCAGCTATGGAATATCTGGACTAAGGATAAAAAGGCAAAAGCTCCAGGTAGAAGCAGAGCCTGTCTGCTGGTCAGAAACGAACTGAACTTTTTCTTTTACCTAATGACAGCTAGCAGGGCGGAAGTCCTTTAAATCACGCTAGCCTCTAGAGAAATTGCTCCCTTGATCTCGGGATGGAGACTTCTGGATGACCATTCCTTTTTCGATTATAAATATATTGTGTTCAGCTTGGACGCCACGCGCCCGAAGCAAAAAACCATTAAAAATTTCAGGAATACCAATTGGCTCCTGTATTGAAGGAAGCTTCGTTCAGCTCTTTCAACCGCGCTTGACAGGGACTCGATCATATCTGCGGACGCGATTGATGATCTCGTCGAGACTTTCAGCTCTTTTAGTAGAACTATCTTGAAAGCTCCTATTCTGTGAGAAACCAGAAAAATAAAAGGAAACCCCTTGATGGATAGATCTTCGAGCAGAGGACTTTTCAACAAAGCACGTAAAAGTGACTCTAGTGACGACTGGGCTTCGTGGAGAGCCTTCTGCGGTAGTGTAGAGGGCTGTCATGAGTCCTCACGGTTCAGGCGCATTCTTGCAAAAAATCTTACTCCAGTGGGGTATCTAAAAAATGCAGATAGTAGTTGGACAACGAGTAGCGAGGAGTTGTTGAAACTACTCCTGGATGCTCATTTTCCACTAAATCAGTCTGCTGAAGAAGTGCCACTGGGGAAGCTGCAGGAAGGCTGTACAGCCTTCTTGGACCTTCTGGACGATCGTCACCTTACCTGGGCGTTGAAATCCTTCAAACCCATTAAGTCCCCGGGGCCCGATGGCATTATTCCAGTGCAACTACAGCGTGCGGTTAAGATGTCATGCAGCTGGCTGGCCCCAGCTACGCGAACTGTGTTAGATTGGGCCATGTCCCGAAGGTCTGGAGACAGGTTAAGGTTGCTTTTATTCCGAAGGCCGGCAAAAGCTCTCACGTCGGTGCAAAAGGTTTCAGACCCATCAGCCTATCCTCGTTTCTGTTGAAAACATTGGAGAGGCTTATGGATCTGTACATTAGGAGCAGAATACCGAGAGGTAAACTGTTACGGGCACAGCATGCCTTTATCAAAGGCAGGTCGGTCGACCCTGCTTTGCATGTTGTAGTGTTATGGCTGGAGACGCAAGGCTGTCGGGTGACAGCCTATGCTGATGATTTGGTTCTTATGGTTAAGGGAAAATTCCTGAATACCGTCTACGTCTCGTCGGACCCTCTCATATACTCTTAGCGTAAAAGTAGACTAATAGAAAATTATAGCATAATAAAACAGGGGCATCAACCAGTCCGCAGCTCTATTTCCCCCTCTGTTTGAAATAAACTTAAAAGGGCGCATCTTGATGCCAAAAGACCATACTGAAGAAGAAAAAAACGGCACTAAAAAAGAGAGGCACACCTAGCTTAAACGTTTCTCACTTAAGATTATCAATGTTAGTATCTTTTTTAATAAGTTTATAGCATAAAACATGTTGCCTATAAACATTAGAATGTTTGACAACGAAGGATAAGAGAGTTACTTAGAGGTAGACAAATGAATCCATTTCATGGATATGACCACATCGAAATCACAATTGACATTTAAACCAACAACAGTTGAAGCAGCCTGAGATTTTTTGTTAATAGTGCTCAGTGTTGATTTCAAAGCATCATTAGCATTAATAGAAGTTGAGGAGCTCGGATTAACAGAATCACCTACGGTATAATCAAAGACAGCAGATTGCGCAGCAAAAACAGCATTTATGATACGATCAGGCTTAGCAGCAACAATTGGATTGTTCTGGCACTGGAATGCGAGTGAGCTCTGAGCTTCCTAACAACAGCCTCAGTATATGTCTTGGAAATTTAGCCAAGCGTTAGCGTTGGTAGCGGCTGCAGGTAAAGCAGCGGGAGTGAGGTAACCCATAATCACGTTATAACCAGCAACAGCGGTAGTAGTGAGATTGGAGCTGGCAGGAGATGATGCGGAAGAAAAAGCATTCGATATTGCTGCAGAGGATTTGCCACTGTCATGCAAATTGATGAAAGTTTACAGTAGAAGTACTTTGAGGCTACACATTGTGCACTGTTGGCGACGCAGGCGGCGAACGTCTTGAACTTCTTTAAACTACAGAACAAACTTTGCAATAAAAGACTTATTAGATTTAGGCAAAAAAATCTACATCAGTCTGTGATAAATTGACACAGGGCATATGAAAATACTCGTTGCATTTGTGGCAATTACTTTTAAGTTGAGCACGATCCACTCTCAGAACACAAGCGCACGGCATTAACACAGAGTACAGCTTGAATTACGGAGCAAAATAACCACGTCCGCTCACTATGACTTCAACTTCGTAGACTCGTTTAATTTTATTGATATATTTTACTTCGCGTCATCTAAAATTATATTAAAATCATCTTCAAATAAGATATACAGATGTGATATTAATTGAAGCAAAGAACTTAAATGTAATATATTGAATTGATGTGGAAAACGCCAACTAGAGGATCGGAATTAATTTTATTATGTATAGAAAGTTTAGACCAAGATCTGGACCAACTCTATTCATATTTAACACCATTAATATAATTTTAAAAATCTTATATGGGAGATAGGGGAACTATAACTATTGACCAGATTTTATCCACATTTGGCCTTACGACATATCATTACCAGAAAAGAATGCTTCTGAAGTAGACTAATATGTGAGGTATAAAGCCAACCGGATGTTTGAGAACCCTGATATTAGTTATATGGGCGCTAGGGTGAGTTTTCATCCGATATTATCCATTTTAGGCACAACGATGCACCGTTATTAGTACGATTTTCGAAAATCTTTATATTAGGCTTATGAGTGATAAGGTAAACATTGAGTCGATTTAACTCATATTTGACATACAGACATATTATATTCAGGAAACCGTTCTTTTCGCATTTCATTTATATATCACACATTGACCGATATTTTCGGTACAAAGTCAGCCATAGGCACTGGGATCCACATTTTCGGAACCTGGGGGCTTAGACCGCCGCTTTTGACAATTATTAGACTTGAGTAGACATACTTTATAGGCACTATTTGTGCAAAGCTTTATCCCGATATACTCGTTTGTGCTTGATTTTAATATTGGAAAGTGAAAGAATCAGATAGAATTGGTTATATGGGAAGTAGGCGAGGTTTAACTCCGATTTCGCCCTTCTGCGCACTGTAGCATGATTCTGTGAGGATAATATTACATACCGAATTTGTATGGAATTGGTAGTTGGTCCAGAGATATGTAATTTCCTAAAATTGGACCGTCCAATTTTGACACCACTTCCTATAAAGCCCCCGTGTACCATCCCGGATGTAAATTTAATGTCTCTGACGCATTTAGTTATCGATTTATCGCACTTTTAGTGGTTTTCAAGAAAACCGTTATATGGGTAGTGGGCGGGGTTATCATTCGATTTCACCTAATTTCACGCTGAAGTAAGATATGTCAAAAGGGTTTGTTCTGTACAAATTTGGGTATTATAGCTTCAATATACAATAAACCTATTAGGTGGCGTGGCCAAGGTTTATAAAGATATTTTCTTTTTTACTCAAGTTACAGGACAAACAGATGGGCGGACGGACAGACAGTCACCCGGATTACAACTCGTCTTCTCATCCTGATCATTTATATATAAGAAAGAGTAAAAAGTTCGTTCGGTTTTTATCTAAGAGATGGCGTTATTGTCCATAGTATTAGTGTTACGTGTCGCATCATGTCATGCTATACGGCGCTGAAAACGTGTATATTCGCGCTAAAAGTTTGTCTTTGACAGTTTTTCGATTGATTTACTCAGTTCGTTGTGAGCGCTCGTCAAAGATGGACACCAGCAAAAAGAAAATTCGCTATATTTTACAATTTTTCTTCGATCAAGGCGAAAAAGCAGCCAAAGCGACTGAAAAAATTAATTTAGTTTATGGGCCCGATACTGTAAACGAACGTGTAGCACAAAAGTGATTTGCTAGGTTCCGTTCCGGTAATTTCGATGTCAAAGATGCACCACGCGTCGGGTGTTAATAAGGTGAAATACCTTGGACTTATCCTTGATAGAAAGCTTTTTTGGAGGCCAAACATCAAGGATAGAGTTAAGAAGGCATTGGTCGCCTTATACTGCTGCAAAGAGGCTAAAGGGAAAAGGTGGGGACTCTCACCTAAGGTGGTGTTCTGGCTCTACAAAACCGTAGTTAAGCCAATAATGTTCTCTGGTGTGTTCGTCTGGTGGAGGGCGCTCGAAAGGTCCACACTGGCTAAAAAGCTATCTTACACAATGGCCGATATAGGTATACGGTAAAAAGTCAACTATAGGTACTTGGGTCCACATATTCAGTACCTAGGGGCTTGAACAGTTTTGGTTCGATTTAGAGAATTTTTGGTCACAAGGTGGCATACTTTAAACGTATTATTCACGTAAAGTTTTACGCCGATATAATCATTGTTGCTTGATTGGCATGTTGGAAAGTGAAAGAATCAAGTGGAATTTAAAATTTTGTCATATGGAAACTAGGCGTGGTTGTAATCCGATTTCGCCCATTTTCGCACCATAACATAGATATATACCAAATTTGATTGAAATCGGTTAAAAAGATCCCAAGATATGCGGTTCACTGTCTAATTTTGAACGCGGTTCCTATAAAGTCATCCATACCATCCCTAAGATAAAATTTAATGTCTCCGGCGTGTTTAGTGCTTGATTTATCGCGCTTTTAGTAGTTTTTAACAGTACCGTTACATGTTGAGTGGGCGGGGTTGTCACCCGATTTCACACCGTAGGTAGAGGTGCTAAAAACGTTTGCTTGCAGTGAATTTTGTTATTATAGCTTTAGTAGTTTAGGAGATATGCACATTAAACCTATTAGGGGCGGGACCACGACCACTTAACTGCAGATGTCCCTCCCTAATGTGATCCTGTGTACCAAACAACAGTCTTGTATCTTATTGCGGAGCTTAGTTATGACAATTTATTGTTTTGTGGGCGTGGCAGTGGCCCGATTACGCCCATCTGCAATACCAACCGTCAGGACTTTAAAAAAAAAAACAGAACAAATGGTTTTATCGGCAAAATCAATTAATTTTATTCCAAGTAGTCTCCTTCTGCTTTAATACAGCTTTTTGCACGGTCCAGAAGAATGTCGAACGAGTGTTTTAGCTCGTTGCCTGGTATGGCCGCCAGTATGCCGGTGCAAGCCTTTTGAATGGCATCCACGTCTGCATAACGCTTTCCTTTCATCGGCAAATGCATTTTTCTGAAAAGGTAGAAGTCGCGCGGTGTCATATCAGGTGAATACGGGGCGTGGTTGATTGTTAAAATGTGATTTTTGGTCAAATAATTGTCAAATTCCATCTTCGTGATATTCGGGCCGAACACGTCGAATACGGCACACCAAACGCTTCAAAACTCCAAGGTAGAATACCGCATTAACGTTTTGGCCGGTTGGAACAAATTCTTTGTGGACAATTCCCTTGGAATCATAAAAACAAAGCATCATTGTCTTCACTTTTGACTTCTCCAGGCGCGATTTTTTGGTCGGCTCGTCCTCATTTATGTCCTCACGACCGCTTTGAAAACGTTGAAACCACTCGTGCACTCTGCTACGGGATAGGCAATCATCGCCATAAACTTGGTTCATCAATTGAAACGTGAAAGTTTTACCAATTTTACTTAATTTAAATCGCAATAACTTCACTTCCAATAGATGAAATGTCATGAAATTTTTACTGGAAGTCGATAAAGGATAGCAAATTCTAACGCACTAGTCGACATATAAATGGCACCACTAGAGTTAACTTTGTTACTTTTTTACTGTTTACTTTGGAACGCATCTTGTATTAAAGGCACTGTTACAGCGTTGCGAGGTTTCTTACTTTCGTTGAACTCTGAAAGCGACATAATGAATTCAATGCTCATTCATATCGTCCTAACTAAAATTAATTCTTATTCAAAATTGACATACAATCAAAAGCAAGACTTTGACTACTTCCCATCGTGGAACGTTTGCTACAAGTAGTTGAATCGGCACTGTCAGTATTTAGAAACTTGTTCAGCAAGATTCTAAGCTTCCCAGGAAGAAAAGTGCAAATTCATTCGTTAACGCGATGTCAAATTGTATACATTGCAGTAATGCAGAGCATAGCTTAAACAATTGTATTTCATTTTTACAGCTATCAACTAAGATGACTTTTGCTTGGGCGGTGCTTTCATCAAATAACGTCTATTTTACATTCTGTGGAAATTCGTGGGCGGATTTGCCGGAAGACTACAACATTGTAGTCACCACGTTGTACATCGATTTCTTGAGACTAGCAGCATTAATTGTTATTAATCACAGAAAAAAAATCACGTAATTCAAAAAAGTTTAAAACAATAACAAAACAAAATAAACACTAAATTAATTGATTAATTTTCTCGCTAAACATTTCCTCCGCCGCCTGTAGCGCACATCAGTTATTTCTGTCACACGGTAAGCCAGCTGACTGCGCAGAGCTGTTTTTCGACAGGATCCCTACATTGTCTACATCTATGGTCAACTTCCGGTGTGTTTTACGTGGGTAACTGCTGTCGACAGCCTTACCCTACGGCGCTAAAAAGCACAGCTACGCATTTTTCTGTACCGATTGGCAGTGCGGAATGGACACACTAACCAGGGTAGAGTAGGGCACGTCAAATGTGTCAAAGATATCTCCAAGTCCTGAGGATAAGCTCAAGAAAAAAGAGCAATACATGTGGGCTATCGCCCTCCGCCAATTATAACATTTGAAAGTTTCAACTAACTCTCGACGCGCTCATTGATAAATGCAGAAGTCAAAAATTCATGTACACTCAAGCATACTGGTCTTGTAAAATAAACCTGTTAGACAGTTCTGACTAGAGAATTCTCACAAGAAAATGAAATGAATCGAAAATTTAGTAGTACTCGCGCGAGGACACGCAATCGTGAACCTGAAAGCATAAGCAAGCTTCAGTATAGATAAACAAATGTCTTAAATATGTTTATTTTTTGCTTCGAATGTACGGAAAAGATCAATGAAATTAAACACATTTTAAATACTGTAGTCAAACTCTAGCCAATCAAGTAATCGAATCTTGTAGCGCAGTGCAAACTATTGCTTTAAGCTACCAAGGTGTGTGAAATGCGCTAGAAATCACACAACTTTAATCTGCACAAAATCAACTGAACTACCATATAATATACAAAAAAAAACCAAACAAAGAAACCAGTGTGATTCCTGAGATTTTCCTGCTGAAAATCGTAGGCCTGTCGAAATAACTGCAAGAGAAGAGTTTTATAATAAACAGTAGTAGCAGCAAGCAACAGTAGCAGTAAGGCCAACAATAATAACAACAGCAGCAGTAGCAGAAAGCAACAGCAGCAGCAACAATAAGAGCAAGGTACCGACAAACATACTAACACATAAATAAAATAGGCTTGCACAGCCAATAATACAAAAATAAATATTAAACTTTTAAGTAAGTAAACTTAAGTACAATAAAATATAAAAATACATATACGCTAAAAGTAGTGAACATCAGATTCATCATACAAAACCATTTTTCCGAAAAACAATTATTTTATATGTTGTGGTTAGTAATACAAACCTAAAAAAAAAAAAACAATTGTTGCATGATTTTGAGGGTAAAGTAAAAAGACCCAGTGAGGAAAATAATGGCAGAGCAAATAGAACTGCTAACTCGTTGCTTAGTAATATCTTTAATGCATATAAGTACTCAAAATGCAGCGAAAATCAATTGACAATTAGGCAAAGGGCCGAAAAAAACTTAAAATATCTAGCTCCTTTCGAAGGGAATGTAAAAAAATTGCCATCCTTCATTTAGGCTATTGACAGAGTACGAAGGGACTATGTAGGACAAGAAGAAATAGTTTTTAGGGTGACCTATGACTTAAAAATTGGTGTATTTTATATTGGAATTAAGTAAAAGATTAAATAGTATAACGGAATTAAGTAAAAGAGTAAACGAAATCGTAGATGGTATAACAGAATATAGAGCATTAAGCGAAAACGGTGACACTATGAGAAAAATTTTTTAAGGGATGCTAATTCAGCAATAATTAGCATCAGGGACATTTGCATACACAGTGGAATCGATGACATAATTGACAGAAATGACCAAAGAAATGTATAAATTTATTGGATTCGATGAAGATAATCTAAGTCCTCATCTTAAAATAGAGGGAAAGCATTTTCAAGTTAATACCAAAAATAATGGTGTTAACAATAAAAATTTTCACAACAAAGATCAACAAAGAAATACTGTTTTGTCTACAACAATATCAAAGCTTTTCAGGACAATATCGTCCACAAAACCAAAATTTCTCTGGGCAGCAGTTTCGTCCACAATCTGTTCAATGTCAAATAAATTTATTATGGACAACAATCCAATCAAACAAGACAGCCATCGGTATAAAGTCGTCCAAACTATTCAAATCAAAACCATTCTAATTACTCGAGTCAGCAAAGAAGCTCGGTAAATAATAGACAACATTTACAAAGAAGGGAACCAGAGCCCAGGGACGTGGGCACAATGAGTAGAAGAGGTGATCCACAAGAATCAAATATGAACGAAGTGTTTTTTACAAACTATTTTATGCTTTGATCGACTCAGGCTCAACGATAAGCGTAATGGAAAAATCTCTTGAGAAAACTATTGAAATAGAATACGTAAATGGAAAAAATAATGTTGTAGCTGATTTCTTAAGTCGAATTGAAACCTCACCAATAATAAAAGAAGGTAACGACAATGAATCAAACCTGGAATTGTCAGAAACAATTAATTAAACAGATGAGGAACTGCCTGAACACTTCTCAACTAAAGAAGACTTTCTAAATAAATACAAAATTTAAATTATATTGACACATAGCCCAAAAGCTCAGATGCAAAGACTCTATGGAAGAAAAATAATTGAAATAAACCTAATGGATGAAGAAAAAGAGAACAAGGAAACATTAAAAAAATGTATAAAAGGAAGCGGAATAGTGAGAATATTTTCAGAAGTGTCTGAAGCTAATTATCATGAACTACAGAAATTACTCAGTTTAAAATTTGTAAAATGCACAAAAAGAGCGTCAGAAATAGAAAAGAAGAGAAATTACATAAACAAATATCACTGTACCATAAAAAGTAATCTATGCATAGTGGCATAAATGAAACCTATAATGCATTAAAAGATAAATTATATTATCCGAAATTCAAGGCAGAAATACAATTGATAATAAACGACAAAAATTTCATCTAACTGAAACTCCAACCAATAAAAATGAGATAGTTCATATAAACATATTCCATTTCCACAGAAGAACACATAGAAAACACAGAAACTTGGCCGATTAAAAACTACAAAATAGTACGGCATAAAGATCAACCATATTACCGAATTAATCCACTGCAAAATGTTCACCCGGCATATATAAAAATACCAAGGAAATTGGCAAATATAGAAAACCCAAACGAGAAAGATGTTGATGCATTTAGTTTAAAGCATTTAATGGTGATAATAACATAAAAAAAATAATAAAAAGTTTGTATTACATGATTTTTGTTCTACCCCAGTGGGTACCAGGTTTTCCAAGAATATACCCATGGTAAGTGATGCCTGTCGTAAGAGGCGACTAAAATCCAACGGAGTAATAAATAATAAAATATCGGAAACTTTTACATATAGAGACAATTAATCGGAACCTAAACGGTAATAAATTTTAATTTTTATGTTTTACAGATGGCGGGGATAATTATTTTTTTTACTTACTTACACTTTTGCAAATCACAGCAATAATAAAAGAAGCGGGGTATATAATGATACAAAAGGATGACACAGAAATAGTTAATGAAATAAGTACAGTTATACATTATAAATCCGAACAAAATTACAGAAATAGTTGAACAGATTAAAGAAAATATCGGACAGCTAAATATTGAAAATAAAGAAATTTTGTAAAATGAAATAAAACATACAAAAGCAAAGATTACATCTATAACACCGTATATCAAAGAAAGATAGAAAAGTAGCTTAATAAATATCGTGGGAACAGCCTAGAAATGGATGTTTGGAGTTATGGATAATGAGGGCAGGCAAGATATTGTGAACCATTTGAAAATTATTGAAGAAAATGGCCATAATGCTATTATAAACTTAAATAAACACATAGTACAATAATTAATGAACATTTCAATAGATCATTAAATTAATAGATACCAAACTATAGAATTAGATAGGAAACAAACAATAGAAACTCTTAACAAAATAAACAAAATAGAATTGAAAGAAAGTTTTTGTTTAATGACCAAATAAATAAACTAAAGTTCACAGAAAATAAAGTTCAAGAAATACAAGACAATATTGCGGCAGCTAAATACAATATGGTACATCCAAGTATGTTAACTAAGGAAGAAATTGGAAAATATGAAATTGATTTTTATAGATTAAAATTAGCAAAATTAGGAGTTGTAGTATACAAAAATTAAAGAATAATATTCGCAATTCAGATACCAAGGACCTTCCTTCAAACTTATATTCAATTAATTACTCCATTGCCATATAAAAATAAATTAGAGATTAGTGAAAAAAAAAATTCGTTAACAAGATTGGCGAAAGCTATTTTGGTTATGAAAAAAATTAAGCATTTAAAAATTTTATATTGAGTAAAAGATGTATATTTTCAAATACTTGTGAATTTATATGCAATGACAAAACAACAATACAAGACATAAACGATGATACAATATTAATAAGAAATTTCAATAACGATACAATAAAACCGAACTGCGATAATAGAAAAATCGCGCTACAAAATAATTGTAAAAAAAGTTGTAAATTGTAAAATAGAAATTTTATTAATTATTATATTATCCCGTCATTATTAAGTTAGTGTGGTAGGTGTTTGATGAGATGACTCTTTTTTTGCGCTGATCGGCTCTGAACACACTGCCTCATATGGGTGTGAGTCAACCCTCGCCTTGGCCTCGTAACTGAGACAACCTTGGCTGAGCGACGTGCGCAACGGGAAAGTTTGGCCGACCGAGCCCCACACCTTGAAAAAGCGGCAGAGGTCGCAGGAAGGGGCATCCTCTCTCGGCAAAAAGGATCGAGTCGGAGCCGCACCGATGTTTAGCGAAATCGCTAAACTCGCAAGCTCAGTGGTTCTCGGTGTGTACAACCGAAGCAGCGGAGATGGGTAGCGAGTAAAAGTGGGTAGCGGCTGTTATCTCCGCTGTCTTCATGAAGGTGGTCAGGGGAAGCCCTGGACCACCCCTTAGATGGGAAAGTGCCGGGTGGAACCTCGGCATGCACAAACTTTAAACTTCTTTATAAGGAGGCAGTAGCGGCGGTGTGGAAAGGAGCAAAGCTCGAGGCGGTGGCCAAATCGGATTTCCCGAACCTTCTACTTCGACCGAAATTGAAGAGATGTTGCAGTACTGCAATCCATCTCTTCCCACCCAAGACTGGAAGGTGATTAGACTGGAGAAGACCGAGGTGCCATATCGGCAAGCGCTGATAATCGTTCTCAGGATACTCCCAAAATAGGCCAGAGTGGATGGCCCGCTACCTCACGCTGCGGTGAAAGAGAGCGGGAAAGATACCTCTCTCGCAGACGCGGGGAGCACGGGGGGCGGATCGTCAGGCGATGATGGATCTGTCTTCAGTCTCTGACGCTTGTTCGAGGAGGCTGGGATCGATGGCACGGATGATAGTGCGGAACTCGCACTGCTGGAGAGGAGTTTGGAGAATGAAGATCCTTTAAATTAACCTCCAGCACTCAAAGGCGGCCTCCGCCTATCTTTTGCTTCGTCTAGGAAGGGACGAAGCCGACGTTGTCCTTATCCAGGAACCGTGGCTGAGCAGCTATGGAATATCTGGACTAAGGATAAAAAGGCAAAAGCTCCAGGTAGAAGCAGAGCCTGTCTGCTGGTCAGAAACGAACTGAACTTTTTCTTTTACCTAATGACAGCTAGCAGGGCGGAAGTCCTTTAAATCACGCTAGCCTCTAGAGAAATTGCTCCCTTGATCTCGGGATGGAGACTTCTGGATGACCATTCCTTTTTCGATTATAAATATATTGTGTTCAGCTTGGACGCCACGCGCCCGAAGCAAAAAACCATTAAAAATTTCAGGAATACCAATTGGCTCCTGTATTGAAGGAAGCTTCGTTCAGCTCTTTCAACCGCGCTTGACAGGGACTCGATCATATCTGCGGACGCGATTGATGATCTCGTCGAGACTTTCAGCTCTTTTAGTAGAACTATCTTGAAAGCTCCTATTCTGTGAGAAACCAGAAAAATAAAAGGAAACCCCTTGATGGATAGATCTTCGAGCAGAGGACTTTTCAACAAAGCACGTAAAAGTGACTCTAGTGACGACTGGGCTTCGTGGAGAGCCTTCTGCGGTAGTGTAGAGGGCTGTCATGAGTCCTCACGGTTCAGGCGCATTCTTGCAAAAAATCTTACTCCAGTGGGGTATCTAAAAAATGCAGATAGTAGTTGGACAACGAGTAGCGAGGAGTTGTTGAAACTACTCCTGGATGCTCATTTTCCACTAAATCAGTCTGCTGAAGAAGTGCCACTGGGGAAGCTGCAGGAAGGCTGTACAGCCTTCTTGGACCTTCTGGACGATCGTCACCTTACCTGGGCGTTGAAATCCTTCAAACCCATTAAGTCCCCGGGGCCCGATGGCATTATTCCAGTGCAACTACAGCGTGCGGTTAAGATGTCATGCAGCTGGCTGGCCCCAGCTACGCGAACTGTGTTAGATTGGGCCATGTCCCGAAGGTCTGGAGACAGGTTAAGGTTGCTTTTATTCCGAAGGCCGGCAAAAGCTCTCACGTCGGTGCAAAAGGTTTCAGACCCATCAGCCTATCCTCGTTTCTGTTGAAAACATTGGAGAGGCTTATGGATCTGTACATTAGGAGCAGAATACCGAGAGGTAAACTGTTACGGGCACAGCATGCCTTTATCAAAGGCAGGTCGGTCGACCCTGCTTTGCATGTTGTAGTGTTATGGCTGGAGACGCAAGGCTGTCGGGTGACAGCCTATGCTGATGATTTGGTTCTTATGGTTGAGGGAAAATTCCTGAATACCGTCTACGTCTCGTCGGACCCTCTCATATACTCTTAGCGTAAAAGTAGACTAATAGAAAATTATAGCATAATAAAACAGGGGCATCAACCAGTCCGCAGCTCTATTTCCCCCTCTGTTTGAAATAAACTTAAAAGGGCGCATCTTGATGCCAAAAGACCATACTGAAGAAGAAAAAAACGGCACTAAAAAAGAGAGGCACACCTAGCTTAAACGTTTCTCACTTAAGATTATCAATGTTAGTATCTTTTTTAATAAGTTTATAGCATAAAACATGTTGCCTATAAACATTAGAATGTTTGACAACGAAGGATAAGAGAGTTACTTAGAGGTAGACAAATGAATCCATTTCATGGATATGACCACATCGAAATCACAATTGACATTTAAACCAACAACAGTTGAAGCAGCCTGAGATTTTTTGTTAATAGTGCTCAGTGTTGATTTCAAAGCATCATTAGCATTAATAGAAGTTGAGGAGCTCGGATTAACAGAATCACCTACGGTATAATCAAAGACAGCAGATTGCGCAGCAAAAACAGCATTTATGATACGATCAGGCTTAGCAGCAACAATTGGATTGTTCTGGCACTGGAATGCGAGTGAGCTCTGAGCTTCCTAACAACAGCCTCAGTATATGTCTTGGAAATTTAGCCAAGCGTTAGCGTTGGTAGCGGCTGCAGGTAAAGCAGCGGGAGTGAGGTAACCCATAATCACGTTATAACCAGCAACAGCGGTAGTAGTGAGATTGGAGCTGGCAGGAGATGATGCGGAAGAAAAAGCATTCGATATTGCTGCAGAGGATTTGCCACTGTCATGCAAATTGATGAAAGTTTACAGTAGAAGTACTTTGAGGCTACACATTGTGCACTGTTGGCGACGCAGGCGGCGAACGTCTTGAACTTCTTTAAACTACAGAACAAACTTTGCAATAAAAGACTTATTAGATTTAGGCAAAAAAATCTACATCAGTCTGTGATAAATTGACACAGGGCATATGAAAATACTCGTTGCATTTGTGGCAATTACTTTTAAGTTGAGCACGATCCACTCTCAGAACACAAGCGCACGGCATTAACACAGAGTACAGCTTGAATTACGGAGCAAAATAACCACGTCCGCTCACTATGACTTCAACTTCGTAGACTCGTTTAATTTTATTGATATATTTTACTTCGCGTCATCTAAAATTATATTAAAATCATCTTCAAATAAGATATACAGATGTGATATTAATTGAAGCAAAGAACTTAAATGTAATATATTGAATTGATGTGGAAAACGCCAACTAGAGGATCGGAATTAATTTTATTATGTATAGAAAGTTTAGACCAAGATCTGGACCAACTCTATTCATATTTAACACCATTAATATAATTTTAAAAATCTTATATGGGAGATAGGGGAACTTTAACTATTGACCAGATTTTATCCACATTTGGCCTTACGACATATCATTACCAGAAAAGAATGCTTCTGAAGTAGACTAATATGTGAGGTATAAAGCCAACCGGATGTTTGAGAACCCTGATATTAGTTATATGGGCGCTAGGGTGAGTTTTCATCCGATATTATCCATTTTAGGCACAACGATGCACCGTTATTAGCACGATTTTCGAAAATCTTTATATTAGGCTTATGAGTGATAAGGTAAACATTGAGTCGATTTAACTCATATTTGACATACAGACATATTATATTCAGGAAACCGTTCTTTTCGCATTTCATTTATATATCACACATTGACCGATATTTTCGGTACAAAGTCAGCCATAGGCACTGGGATCCACATTTTCGGAACCTGGGGGCTTAGACCGCCGCTTTTGACAATTATTAGACTTGAGTAGACATACTTTATAGGCACTATTTGTGCAAAGCTTTATCCCGATATACTCGTTTGTGCTTGATTTTAATATTGGAAAGTGAAAGAATCTGATAGAATTGGTTATATGGGAAGTAGGCGAGGTTTAACTCCGATTTCGCCCTTCTGCGCACTGTAGCATGATTCTGTGAGGATAATATTACATACCGAATTTGTATGGAATTGGTAGTTGGTCCAGAGATATGTAATTTCCTAAAATTGGACCGTCCAATTTTGACACCACTTCCTATAAAGCCCCCGTGTACCATCCCGGATGTAAATTTAATGTCTCTGACGCATTTAGTTATCGATTTATCGCACTTTTAGTGGTTTTCAAGAAAACCGTTATATGGGTAGTGGGCGGGGTTATCATTCGATTTCACCTAATTTCACGCTGAAGTAAGATATGTCAAAAGGGTTTGTTCTGTACAAATTTGGGTATTATAGCTTCAATATACAATAAACCTATTAGGTGGCGTGGCCAAGGTTTATAAAGATATTTTCTTTTTTACTCAAGTTACAGGACAAACAGATGGGCGGACGGACAGACAGTCACCCGGATTACAACTCGTCTTCTCATCCTGATCATTTATATATAAGAAAGAGTAAAAAGTTCGTTCGGTTTTTATCTAAGAGATGGCGTTATTGTCCATAGTATTAGTGTTACGTGTCGCATCATGTCATGCTATACGGCGCTGAAAACGTATATATTCACGCTAAAAGTTTGTCTTTGACAGTTTTTCGATTGATTTACTCAGTTCGTTGTGAGCGCTCGTCAAAGATGGACACCAGCAAAAAGAAAATTCGCTATATTTTACAATTTTTCTTCGATCAAGGCGAAAAAGCAGCCAAAGCGACTGAAAAAATTAATTTAGTTTATGGGCCCGATACTGTAAACGAACGTGTAGCACAAAAGTGATTTGCTAGGTTCCGTTCCGGTAATTTCGATGTCAAAGATGCACCACGCGTCGGGTGTTAATAAGGTGAAATACCTTGGACTTATCCTTGATAGAAAGCTTTTTTGGAGGCCAAACATCAAGGATAGAGTTAAGAAGGCATTGGTCGCCTTATACTGCTGCAAAGAGGCTAAAGGGAAAAGGTGGGGACTCTCACCTAAGGTGGTGTTCTGGCTCTACAAAACCGTAGTTAAGCCAATAATGTTCTCTGGTGTGTTCGTCTGGTGGAGGGCGCTCGAAAGGTCCACACTGGCTAAAAAGCTTGAGCGGGTCCAAAGAGCGGAGCTCATCGGAATCTCTGGTGCACTGCGAATCACACCAACGACTATTTCAAACATAGCACCTGTGGACATTGCCGGCAGGTGCATTAATGCGAAGTGTGTTCTAAGGCTCTCCTCCTTCAACTGCATTCCTGAAAACTTAGATCCCTGCGCCACTGCGGCTTTCGAGGCGGCTTTTTCTCAGTGGTGTGGGTGGGAAAAAGCCGCTGGAGTAGAGGCGGGGTGAGGGAATTTTGCGGTGGGGAGGGGTGTTTTCTGTAATGAGCTCTGCGTCAATCTTATCTTTAGGCTAACGAACCACTGTAACGTTTTTCAGGCGGAAGTGGCTGCGATCAAGGTGCCGGTAGAAGTACTGATACGAGGTGCAGCCTCGTTTAGAGAGGTGGTCATTCACTCCGACAGCAGAGCGGCAATACAAGCCCTGAGTGCGCGAACCGTGCATTCAAAGCTAGTCAAGGAGTGTCTGTCTTCGCTAGAATTAGCATCAGACTACTTCAAGATCAGGCTCGTTGGGGTGCCTGGTCACAGCGGAATCTCTGGCAGCTGCAAAGCCGATGAGGTATCCAGGGGGGCACCCATGCCCCGCTCACATCGGAATGGAATCGAGTTGGATCTCCACTAATGTCTTACGTTCTGGCTCTGGACCAATGGACCTTAGACTGCGACTGAAACATCTCAGCAATGACACTTTCGGCGGACGAGAAGATTTGGCCGAAATAGATATTAGCGGTCTCAAAAAGTTTGTCATAGGTACAAAGCGCTTTCTCGACATGTAAGGGTCATAGAAGTTTTGGGTACCACAACGGAATGGCGCTTACGCTGTACAACTGTAATCCTTCTTAAGATCGACTCTCTAACCTAACCTAACCTTATATATATCATACCAACGTGTATAGGCACTATACATTGTAATATGCTATTGCAATAGCATAATGAAATTTCATGTCACTGTTGATTATTTACATATATGTCATATTACCACGTAAGGGATATTTCAAATTATGCCGAGTCGTCGATGTTGAGAAACGTCGAGTCAGCACAACGGCTCCAAGTAAATTAAGCAAAAATAATTTTATAATAAGTAGAAAAATTATTAAAAAACTAGATGGTAAGCCGCACAGCACGGTACTTTTCAGTAGTTTTTTTTAATCAAATTATAAAAAACGTATGTAATTCGCGCACTGTTCTCTATGTAAGTATGTATGTACAAATATGCGAATCACATTGCAAAATAAGTAATGCACACACAAATCTACATACATATATGCGTACAAATGTAAGTTTGTCAGCCAAAAGGAAATATACAAACATTGTTGTTTAAAAACAACAATTGTCTCAAATAGCATGAGCAACGATCAGAAATCCATATGGCAGCCAAATTGACAAATCCTAAATTTGTAGTAAATCACACAACAACGACATTTTCAGTCATGAACTCTAGCGCACATGCAATAAGCTAAGTCCTTTCATTCATAGAGGAAAACGCCTTACACATCTTCCAGAGCATGCGTTTACCCACAAGCGTCTTTTCGCGACAATGGCAAACGCTTGAAATCATTATTTAAACAACTTTCTGTTGTAACCTCTAGAAGGGAAAAGTGACAACCCTGCAAACCCACAAAATACAGAAAAAAGTGACAATCGGCGAGCGTTCCTTTTTTTCGGCACATCTCGGATTTTCTACCAACAATACATTGTTGTGACGCTTTGTCGTCGCGTCAGTCTTTCGACACATTGACTCTCTGACATGAAAGCAAAAAACATGAGCTTCGGTCATTGGTTGACCGGGTGAACAGAGATTTCACATGAAGCAATGAGTGTACATATCTACATACATATGTTGTTTGTAGACAAATTTACAAATATTTTTCTTTCATATTTCTTTATCTGTACATATAAGTAATTAGATAGTTGCGAAAATGCCGACGGCAAAATGCAATTCTTTAAATTCGTATATTGCATATCCAAGGAATTCCCTGGTTGAGAAAAGCAACATGTAGCATGAATGTGAAATGCCGACGGCAAAACATGATCATATACATTGTGGCAAATTAATTATTTAAAGAAATATATTAAAATACTTTTAAGTTGTTACTAATAACTCACAATAAATTAGAAATGAATTAACATAAAATAATTTAAAAAATAATAACCAATAGTTCAGTAAAAGGGAATATATGGCATATTAATATTCCCTGGTTGGCATGCAATCAGCATCGTCTCTCTTCAATATTCGCCGGCAATACCCCTTTTGATTAATAAAGCAGTAAGCAAGATTGCATACAATAAACAAGCAAAGGCAAAATAGCGAGTCTTTAATAAAATATAAAACAAAAACAGAGACATACATATATTATATACACGCATAATAACTTACCACGTTCTTATATACATATTCCATATTTCATATACAATGCACATACACACATATAAGTAACAAATCAAAGTTACAGAGAGTACAATTATTACATATATTGATGTATTATTATCAAAAAATTTCAAATGTACATCTATAACTACATATGTACATACATAATTGTATTTGGGAAATAGCTGCATAGCTTCTTACCCTACACTGGGTACTCTTAAAATTCGCAAGTAATTTAACAGCGGTAAAGTGAAAACTAATTCACTAAATTAAATTTATTAAAAACAAAAAACAAAAAAATTATTTCCAACAACATACTTACATAATTGTATATTGGTATACACAATTATACATATAAACTTATATCCAAAGTCCTCATAGGCAAATTGCGAACAAAAAAGTGCATTGATCTTTTCAACGAGCTCTCAATTGTAAAAGACCATAAAAGCGTACAAACAAGCCCATCTATTAGGGTGTACCTATAATATACCCTAACATAAGGATATAAAAAGTGCGGTTTTAATAATTTAATTGAATTAAGTAATACATTCAAAATAAAACAACAACAAAATCATACCGCAAATAAATACAGTTTACAGTGACAAAAAATAAAAATAATAATAATAATTCACTGACACATAGTGATGAATTATAATAAAAAAAATACACCTGCAGGAGCTACAAAAATATATATTTTACTTTTTTAATAATTTTCTAATTTCAGTTGTTACAAAATTAATAATTTTACATACATAATACATACTTACATATTTGTGTTCATCAATATGGAGATCATTCACATTCTCTGGTATGTACACATGGAGGAATAGAATTTTTGATATTATCACTTATCAATAAATACATGTGCGCGCACTGCTCTATATGTACATACATATGTGCGTGTAACATTGCCGAACAAATAATGCATACACAAACCTACATACCATATATTCGTAGACATGTATAAAGCAGTAATCTCAAGTAGCATAAGCAGCATACACACATGTCAATATGGAAAGCCCAAATGTATAGCAAATCACACAACAACACATTTTCATTCATGAACGCAAGCGCACATGCAAAAAGCTAAGTCCTTTCATTCACAAAAGCAAACGTCTTACATATCTCCCCGAGCCTGCGTTTGCCCGCAAGCGTCTTTTCGCGATGATGGCAAACGCTTGAAATCATTAATTAAACAACTTTCTGTTGTACCCTCTAGAAGGGAAAAGTGACAACCCTGCAAACACAGAACAAAGTGACTAAATTGGCAACAAAGCTTTTGTCGATTTAAAATATTTTACAATTCTAAAATAGTTTTACAATTCTAAATATTTTTCCGTGGCAAACATTTTCGTCAATATATGCACGTTCATATAAAAACATACATATTTACAATGATTTGTTGGCAAAGCTGTTAGAGCGGCAAGGGAATCGATGACAATCGGCGAGCGTTCGTTTATTTATTCAGCTAATCTCAGATTTTCTACTAACAACACAATGCTTTATCGTCGCGTCAATCCTTCGACACATTAATTTTTTGACATGAAAGCAAAAATCGGGAGCTTCGGTCATTAGTTGACCGGGTCAACAGAGATTTCACATGAAGAAATGAGTGTACATATGTTGTTTGTAGACAAATTTACAAATATTTTTCTTTCACATTTCTTTACATGTACACATAAGTAATTAAATAGATATGAAAATGCCGACATCAAAACGCAATCCTTTACATTCGTACATTGCATATCTCTGGTTATGAAAAGCAACATGTAGCATGAATGTGAATTTCTAACGGCAAAAAACATTTCTGTACTTTTCTGACTTTTCTGATTCTTTAATTCTATTTTAAGCAATATATCAAAATATTTTTAAATTATTACTAATAACTCATAAAGTAAGACGAATTAACATAAAGTAATTTAAAAAATAATAAGTAAAAGTTCAATAATGAGGAATTTATTTCAAATATCATATGAATATTCCCTTTTTGGCATACATATCATATTCTCTTCAATATTTGACGGTCGGGCATGTTATGTGTTTCTATTGCTTGTTAGGTGAATTCTTTCACTGGAATTTTACAAGTGTTTGCTGTCGAACCTACACCTTCTCGTTCTTCTAAGTTCTCTGTGTCAGCATCCTCTAAAACTTTCACAATAGTTCGACGATTTTCAAGCACAATTTTTTTCACTGTTTCGATGTTTTCTTCGCTAGTTGACGTGGTCACACCTCCAGGATGCTCATCGTCATCAACAAGTCATGTTGTTCAAAGTGTACACTCAAACGCTAGACATTGAAAATCAATGTAGAGTACTACTACCCACGTCGTCTCCATCGAACAATGAAGAGAACTGTTTAAGCTTAGGGCCTTAATAGAACAAGGTTCACAACGATCCTTAATAGCGTCTAGTGCTCAAAATATGCTAAAACTGCTATCAATGCAATCAAATTTTGAAATTTCGGGAATGGGCGGAAGAGTAGTTCGAAACTCAAATAAAAGCTGCCATATTATCCTAATTTCCCCCTAAGCAGATAAGCACATTCAAGCGGGAGCAATAGTCTTACCGCAATTTACAAATATGCTTCCCAGCTGTCATAGAAATAGCAAGCATTGGCAAAAGGTTTTACACCTAAAGGTAGCAGATTCTAACTACAACACCCCACAGACATATTATATTCAGGAAACCGTTCTTTTCGCATTTCATTTATATATCACACATTGACCGTTATTTTCGGTACAAAGTCAGCCATAGGCACTGGGATCCACATTTTCGGAACCTGGGGGCTTAGACCGCCGAATTATATATTACATACCGAATTTGTATGGAATTGGTAGTTGGTCCAGAGATATGTAATTTCCTAAAATTGGACCGTCCAATTTTGACACCACCTCCTATAAAGCCCCCGTGTACCATCCCGGATGTAAATTTAATGTCTCTGACGCATTTAGTTATCGATTTATCGCACTTTTAGTGGTTTTCAAGAAAACCGTTATATGGGTAGTGGGCGGGGTTATCATTCGATTTCACCTAATTTCACGCTGAAGTAAGATATGTCAAAAGGGTTTGTTCTGTACAAATTTGGGTATTATAGCTTCAATATACAATAAACCTATTAGGTGGCGTGGCCAAGGTTTATAAAGATATTTTCTTTTTTACTCAAGTTACAGGACAAACAGATGGGCGGACGGACAGACAGTCACCCGGATTACAACTCGTCTTCTCATCCTGATCATTTATATATAAGAAAGAGTAAAAAGTTCGTTCGGTTTTTATCTAAGAGATGGCGTTATTGTCCATAGTATTAGTGTTACGTGTCGCATCATGTCATGCTATACGGCGCTGAAAACGTATATATTCGCGCTAAAAGTTTGTCTTTGACAGTTTTTCGATTGATTTACTCAGTTCGTTGTGAGCGCTCGTCAAAGATGGACACCAGCAAAAAGAAAATTCGCTATATTTTACAATTTTTCTTCGATCAAGGCGAAAAAGCAGCCAAAGCGACTGAAAAAATTAATTTAGTTTATGGGCCCGATACTGTAAACGAACGTGTAGCACAAAAGTGATTTGCTAGGTTCCGTTCCGGTAATTTCGATGTCAAAGATGCACCACGCGTCGGGTGTTAATAAGGTGAAATACCTTGGACTTATCCTTGATAGAAAGCTTTTTTGGAGGCCAAACATCAAGGATAGAGTTAAGAAGGCATTGGTCGCCTTATACTGCTGCAAAGAGGCTAAAGGGAAAAGGTGGGGACTCTCTACTAAGGTGGTGTTCTGGCTCTACAAAACCGTAGTTAAGCCAATAATGTTCTCTGGTGTGTTCGTCTGGTGGAGGGCGCTCGAAAGGTCCACACTGGCTAAAAAGCTTGAGCGGGTCCAAAGAGCGGAGCTCATCGGAATCTCTGGTGCACTGCGAATCACACCAACGACTATTTTAAACAAAGCACCTGTGGACATTGCCGGCAGGTGCATTAATGCGAAGTGTGTTCTAAGGCTCTCCTCCTTCAACTGCATTCCTGAAAACTTAGATCTCTGCGCCACTGCGGCTTTCGAGGCGGCTTTTTCTCAGTGGTGTGGGTGGGAAAAAGCCGCTGGAGTAGAGGCGGGGTGAGGGAATTTTGCGGTGGGGAGGGGCGTTTTCTGTAATGAGCTCTGCGTCAATCTTATCTTTAGGCTAACGAACCACTGTAACGTTTTTCAGGCGGAAGTGGCTGCGATCAAGGTGCCGGTAGAAGTACTGATACGAGGTGCAGCCTCGTTTAGAGAGGTGGTCATTCACTCCGACAGCAGAGCGGCAATACAAGCCCTGAGTGCGCGAACCGTGCATTCAAAGCTAGTCAAGGAGTGTCTGTCTTCGCTAGAATTAGCATCAGACTACTTCAAGATCAGGCTCGTTGGGGTGCCTGGTCACAGCGGAATCTCTGGCAGCTGCAAAGCCGATGAGGTATCCAGGGGGGCACCCATGCCCCGCTCACATCGGAATGGAATCGAGTTGGATCTCCACTAATGTCTTACGTTCTGGCTCTGGACCAATGGACCTTAGACTGCGACTGAAACATCTCAGCAATGACACTTTCGGCGGACGAGAAGATTTGGCCGAAATAGATATTAGCGGTCTCAAAAAGTTTGTCATAGGTACAAAGCGCTTTCTCGACATGTAAGGGTCATAGAAGTTTTGGGTACCACAACGGAATGGCGCTTACGCTGTACAACTGTAATCCTTCTTAAGATCGACTCTCTAACCTAACCTAACCTTATATATATCATACCAACGTGTATAGGCACTATACATTGTAATATGCTATTGCAATAGCATAATGAAATTTCATGTCACTGTTGATTATTTACATATATGTCATATTACCACGTAAGGGATATTTCAAATTATGCCGAGTCGTCGATGTTGAGAAACGTCGAGTCAGCACAACGGCTCCAAGTAAATTAAGCAAAAATAATTTTATAATAAGTAGAAAAATTATTAAAAAACTAGATGGTAAGCCGCACAGCACGGTACTTTTCAGTAGTTTTTTTTAAGCAAATAATAAAAAACGTATGTAATTCGCGCACTGTTCTCTATGTAAGTATGTATGTACAAATATGCGAATCACATTGCAAAATAAGTAATGCACACACAAATCTACATACATATATGCGTACAAATGTAAGTTTGTCAGCCAAAAGGAAATATACAAATATTGTTGTTTAAAAACAACAATTGTCTCAAATAGCATGAGCAACGATCAGAAATCCATATGGCAGCCAAATTGACAAATCCTAAATTTGTAGTAAATCACACAACAACGACATTTTCAGTCATGAACTCTAGCGCACATGCAATAAGCTAAGTCCTTTCATTCATAGAGGAAAACGCCTTACACATCTTCCAGAGCATGCGTTTACCCACAAGCGTCTTTTCGCGACAATGGCAAACGCTTGAAATCATTATTTAAACAACTTTCTGTTGTAACCTCTAGAAGGGAAAAGTGACAACCCTGCAAACCCACAAAATACAGAAAAAAGTGACAATCGGCGAGCGTTCCTTTTTTTCGGCACATCTCGGATTTTCTACCAACAATACATTGTTGTAACGCTTTGTCGTCGCGTCAGTCTTTCGACACATTGACTCTCTGACATGAAAGCAAAAAACATGAGCTTCGGTCATTGGTTGACCGGGTGAACAGAGATTTCACATGAAGCAATGAGTGTACATATCTACATACATATGTTGTTTGTAGACAAATTTACAAATATTTTTCTTTCATATTTCTTTATCTGTACATATAAGTAATTAGATAGTTGCGAAAATGCCGACGGCAAAATGCAATTCTTTAAATTCGTATATTGCATATCCAAGGAATTCCCTGGTTGAGAAAAGCAACATGTAGCATGAATGTGAAATGCCGACGGCAAAACATGATCATATACATTGTGGCAAATTAATTATTTAAAGAAATATATTAAAATACTTCTAAGTTGTTACTAATAACTCACAATAAATTAGAAATGAATTAACATAAAATAATTTAAAAAATAATAACCAATAGTTCAGTAAAAGGGAATATATGGCATATTAATATTCCCTGGTTGGCATGCAATCAGCATCGTCTCTCTTCAATATTCGCCGGCAATACCCCTTTTGATTAATAAAGCAGTAAGCAAGATTGCATACAATAAACAAGCAAAGGCAAAATAGCGAGTCTTTAATAAAATATAAAACAAAAACAGAGACATACATATATTATATACACGCATAATAACTTACCACGTTCTTATATACATATTCCATATTTCATATACAATGCACATACACACATATAAGTAACAAATCAAAGTTACAGAGAGTACAATTATTACATATATTGATGTATTATTATCAAAAAATTTCAAATGTACATCTATAACTACATATGTACATACATAATTGTATTTGGGAAATAGCTGCATAGCTTCTTACCCTACACTGGGTGCAACTAAATTATTAAAATTTAAAATAATTTTTAAAAATATACTCTTAAAATTCGCAAGTAATTTAACAGCGGTAAAGTGAAAACTAATTCACTAAATTAAATTTATTAAAAACAAAAAACAAAAAAATTATTTCCAACAACATACTTACATAATTGTATATTGGTATACACAATTATACATATAAACTTATATCCAAAGTCCTCATAGGCAAATTGCGAACAAAAAAGTGCATTGATCTTTTCAACGAGCTCTCAATTGTAAAAGACCATAAAAGCGTACAAACAAGCCCATCTATTAGGGTGTACCTATAATATACCCTAACATAAGGATATAAAAAGTGCGGTTTTAATAATTTAATTGAATTAAGTAATACATTCAAAATAAAACAACAACAAAATCATACCGCAAATAAATACAGTTTACAGTGACAAAAAATAAAAATAATAATAATAATTCACTGACACATAGTGATGAATTATAATAGAAAAAATACACCTGCAGGAGCTACAAAAATATATATTTTACTTTTTTAATAATTTTCTAATTTCAGTTGTTACAAAATTAATAATTTTACATACATAATACATACTTACATATTTGTGTTCATCAATATGGAGATCATTCACATTCTCTGGTATGTACACATGGAGGAATAGAATTTTTGATATTATCACTTATCAATAAATACATGTGCGCGCACTGCTCTATATGTACATACATATGTGCGTGACATATATGTGTAGACATGTATAAAGCAGTAATCTCAAGTAGCATAAGCAGCATACACACATGTCAATATGGAAAGCCCAAATGTATAGCAAATCACACAACAACACATTTTCATTCATGAACGCAAGCGCACATGCAAAAAGCTAAGTCCTTTCATTCACAAAAGCAAACGTCTTACATATCTCCCCGAGCCTGCGTTTGCCCGCAAGCGTCTTTTCGCGATGATGGCAAACGCTTGAAATCATTAATTAAACAACTTTCTGTTGTACCCTCTAGAAGGGAAAAGTGACAACCCTGCAAACACAGAACAAAGTGACTAAATTGGCAACAAAGCTTTTGTCGATTTAAAATATTTTACAATTCTAAAATAGTTTTACAATTCTAAATATTTTTCCGTGGCAAACATTTTCGTCAATATATGCACGTTCATATAAAAACATACATATTTACAATGATTTGTTGGCAAAGCTGTTAGAGCGGCAAGGGAATCGATGACAATCGGCGAGCGTTCGTTTATTTATTCAGCTAATCTCAGATTTTCTACTAACAACACAATGCTTTATCGTCGCGTCAATCCTTCGACACATTAATTTTTTGACATGAAAGCAAAAATCGGGAGCTTCGGTCATTAGTTGACCGGGTCAACAGAGATTTCACATGAAGCAATGAGTGTACATATGTTGTTTGTAGACAAATTTACAAATATTTTTCTTTCACATTTCTTTACATGTACACATAAGTAATTAAATAGATATGAAAATGCCGACATCAAAACGCAATCCTTTACATTCGTACATTGCATATCTCTGGTTATGAAAAGCAACATGTAGCATGAATGTGAATTTCTAACGGCAAAAAACATTTCTGTACTTTTCTGACTTTTCTGATTCTTTAATTCTATTTTAAGCAATATATCAAAATATTTTTAAATTATTACTAATAACTCATAAAGTAAGACGAATTAACATAAAGTAATTTAAAAAATAATAAGTAAAAGTTCAATAATGAGGAATTTATTTCAAATATCATATGAATATTCCCTTTTTGGCATACATATCATATTCTCTTCAATATTTGACGGTCGGGCATGTTATGTGTTTCTATTGCTTGTTAGGTGAATTCTTTCACTGGAATTTTACAAGTGTTTGCTGTCGAACCTACACCTTCTCGTTCTTCTAAGTTCTCTGTGTCAGCATCCTCTAAAACTTTCACAATAGTTCGACGATTTTCAAGCACAATTTTTTTCACTGTTTCGATGTTTTCTTCGCTAGTTGACGTGGTCACACCTCCAGGATGCTCATCGTCATCAACAAGTCATGTTGTTCAAAGTGTACACTCAAACGCTAGACATTGAAAATCAATGTAGAGTACTACTACCCACGTCGTCTCCATCGAACAATGAAGAGAACTGTTTAAGCTTAGGGCCTTAATAAAACAAGGTTCACAACGATCCTTAATAGCGTCTAGTGCTCAAAATATGCTAAAACTGCTATCAATGCAATCAAATTTTGAAATTTCGGGAATGGGCGGAAGAGTAGTTCGAAACTCAAATAAAAGCTGCCATATTATCCTAATTTCCCCCTAAGCAGATAAGCACATTCAAGCGGGAGCAATAGTCTTACCGCAATTTACAAATATGCTTCCCAGCTGTCATAGAAATAGCAAGCATTGGCAAAAGGTTTTACACCTAAAGGTAGCAGATTCTAACTACAACACCCCACAGACATATTATATTCAGGAAACCGTTCTTTTCGCATTTCATTTATATATCACACATTGACCGTTATTTTCGGTACAAAGTCAGCCATAGGCACTGGGATCCACATTTTCGGAACCTGGGGGCTTAGACCGCCGAATTATATATTACATACCGAATTTGTATGGAATTGGTAGTTGGTCCAGAGATATGTAATTTCCTAAAATTGGACCGTCCAATTTTGACACCACCTCCTATAAAGCCCCCGTGTACCATCCCGGATGTAAATTTAATGTCTCTGACGCATTTAGTTATCGATTTATCGCACTTTTAGTGGTTTTCAAGAAAACCGTTATATGGGTAGTGGGCGGGGTTATCATTCGATTTCACCTAATTTCACGCTGAAGTAAGATATGTCAAAAGGGTTTGTTCTGTACAAATTTGGGTATTATAGCTTCAATATACAATAAACCTATTAGGTGGCGTGGCCAAGGTTTATAAAGATATTTTCTTTTTTACTCAAGTTACAGGACAAACAGATGGGCGGACGGACAGACAGTCACCCGGATTACAACTCGTCTTCTCATCCTGATCATTTATATATAAGAAAGAGTAAAAAGTTCGTTCGGTTTTTATCTAAGAGATGGCGTTATTGTCCATAGTATTAGTGTTACGTGTCGCATCATGTCATGCTATACGGCGCTGAAAACGTATATATTCGCGCTAAAAGTTTGTCTTTGACAGTTTTTCGATTGATTTACTCAGTTCGTTGTGAGCGCTCGTCAAAGATGGACACCAGCAAAAAGAAAATTCGCTATATTTTACAATTTTTCTTCGATCAAGGCGAAAAAGCAGCCAAAGCGACTGAAAAAATTAATTTAGTTTATGGGCCCGATACTGTAAACGAACGTGTAGCACAAAAGTGATTTGCTAGGTTCCGTTCCGGTAATTTCGATGTCAAAGATGCACCACGCGTCGGGTGTTAATAAGGTGAAATACCTTGGACTTATCCTTGATAGAAAGCTTTTTTGGAGGCCAAACATCAAGGATAGAGTTAAGAAGGTCGCCTTATACTGCTGCAAAGAGGCTAAAGGGAAAAGGTGGGGACTCTCACCTAAGGTGGTGTTCTGGCTCTACAAAACCGTAGTTAAGCCAATAATGTTCTCTGGTGTGTTCGTCTGGTGGAGGGCGCTCGAAAGGTCCACACTGGCTAAAAAGCTTGAGCGGGTCCAAAGAGCGGAGCTCATCGGAATCTCTGGTGCACTGCGAATCACACCAACGACTATTTTAAACATAGCACCTGTGGACATTGCCGGCAGGTGCATTAATGCGAAGTGTGTTCTAAGGCTCTCCTCTTTCAACTGCATTCCTAAAAACTTAGATCTCTGCGCCACTGCGGCTTTCGAGGCGGCTTTTTCTCAGTGATGTGGGTGGGAAAAAGCCGCTGGAGTAGAGGCGGGGTGAGGGAATTTTGCGGTGGGGAGGGGCGTTTTCTGTAATGAGCTCTGCGTCAATCTTATCTTTAGGCTAACGAACCACTGTAACGTTTTTCAGGCGGAAGTGGCTGCGATCAAGGTGCCGGTAGAAGTACTGATACGAGGTGCAGCCTCGTTTAGAGAGGTGGTCATTCACTCCGACAGCAGAGCGGCAATACAAGCCCTGAGTGCGCGAACCGTGCATTCAAAGCTAGTCAAGGAGTGTCTGTCTTCGCTAGAATTAGCATCAGACTACTTCAAGATCAGGCTCGTTGGGGTGCCTGGTCACAGCGGAATCTCTGGCAGCTGCAAAGCCGATGAGGTATCCAGGGGGGCACCCATGCCCCGCTCACATCGGAATGGAATCGAGTTGGATCTCCACTAATGTCTTACGTTCTGGCTCTGGACCAATGGACCTTAGACTGCGACTGAAACATCTCAGCAATGACACTTTCGGCGGACGAGAAGATTTGGCCGAAATAGATATTAGCGGTCTCAAAAAGTTTGTCATAGGTACAAAGCGCTTTCTCGACATGTAAGGGTCATAGAAGTTTTGGGTACCACAACGGAATGGCGCTTACGCTGTACAACTGTAATCCTTCTTAAGATCGACTCTCTAACCTAACCTAACCTTATATATATCATACCAACGTGTATAGGCACTATACATTGTAATATGCTATTGCAATAGCATAATGAAATTTCATGTCACTGTTGATTATTTACATATATGTCATATTACCACGTAAGGGATATTTCAAATTATGCCGAGTCGTCGATGTTGAGAAACGTCGAGTCAGCACAACGGCTCCAAGTAAATTAAGCAAAAATAATTTTATAATAAGTAGAAAAATTATTAAAAAACTAGATGGTAAGCCGCACAGCACGGTACTTTTCAGTAGTTTTTTTTAATCAAATAATAAAAAACGTATGTAATTCGCGCACTGTTCTCTATGTAAGTATGTATGTACAAATATGCGAATCACATTGCAAAATAAGTAATGCACACACAAATCTACATACATATATGCGTACAAATGTAAGTTTGTCAGCCAAAAGGAAATATACAAACATTGTTGTTTAAAAACAACAATTGTCTCAAATAGCATGAGCAACGATCAGAAATCCATATGGCAGCCAAATTGACAAATCCTAAATTTGTAGTAAATCACACAACAACGACATTTTCAGTCATGAACTCTAGCGCACATGCAATAAGCTAAGTCCTTTCATTCATAGAGGAAAACGCCTTACACATCTTCCAGAGCATGCGTTTACCCACAAGCGTCTTTTCGCGACAATGGCAAACGCTTGAAATCATTATTTAAACAACTTTCTGTTGTAACCTCTAGAAGGGAAAAGTGACAACCCTGCAAACCCACAAAATACAGAAAAAAGTGACAATCGGCGAGCGTTCCTTTTTTTCGGCACATCTCGGATTTTCTACCAACAATACATTGTTGTGACGCTTTGTCGTCGCGTCAGTCTTTCGACACATTGACTCTCTGACATGAAAGCAAAAAACATGAGCTTCGGTCATTGGTTGACCGGGTGAACAGAGATTTCACATGAAGCAATGAGTGTACATATCTACATACATATGTTGTTTGTAGACAAATTTACAAATATTTTTCTTTCATATTTCTTTATCTGTACATATAAGTAATTAGATAGTTGCGAAAATGCCGACGGCAAAATGCAATTCTTTAAATTCGTATATTGCATATCCAAGGAATTCCCTGGTTGAGAAAAGCAACATGTAGCATGAATGTGAAATGCCGACGGCAAAACATGATCATATACATTGTGGCAAATTAATTATTTAAAGAAATATATTAAAATACTTCTAAGTTGTTACTAATAACTCACAATAAATTAGAAATGAATTAACATAAAATAATTTAAAAAATAATAACCAATAGTTCAGTAAAAGGGAATATATGGCATATTAATATTCCCTGGTTGGCATGCAATCAGCATCGTCTCTCTTCAATATTCGCCGGCAATACCCCTTTTGATTAATAAAGCAGTAAGCAAGATTGCATACAATAAACAAGCAAAGGCAAAATAGCGAGTCTTTAATAAAATATAAAACAAAAACAGAGACATACATATATTATATACACGCATAATAACTTACCACGTTCTTATATACATATTCCATATTTCATATACAATGCACATACACACATATAAGTAACAAATCAAAGTTACAGAGAGTACAATTATTACATATATTGATGTATTATTATCAAAAAATTTCAAATGTACATCTATAACTACATATGTACATACATAATTGTATTTGGGAAATAGCTGCATAGCTTCTTACCCTACACTGGGTGCAACTAAATTATTAAAATTTAAAATAATTTTTAAAAATATACTCTTAAAATTCGCAAGTAATTTAACAGCGGTAAAGTGAAAACTAATTCACTAAATTAAATTTATTAAAAACAAAAAACAAAAAAATTATTTCCAACAACATACTTACATAATTGTATATTGGTATACACAATTATACATATAAACTTATATCCAAAGTCCTCATAGGCAAATTGCGAACAAAAAAGTGCATTGATCTTTTCAACGAGCTCTCAATTGTAAAAGACCATAAAAGCGTACAAACAAGCCCATCTATTAGGGTGTACCTATAATATACCCTAACATAAGGATATAAAAAGTGCGGTTTTAATAATTTAATTGAATTAAGTAATACATTCAAAATAAAACAACAACAAAATCATACCGCAAATAAATACAGTTTACAGTGACAAAAAATAAAAATAATAATAATAATTCACTGACACATAGTGATGAATTATAATAAAAAAAATACACCTGCAGGAGCTACAAAAATATATATTTTACTTTTTTAATAATTTTCTAATTTCAGTTGTTACAAAATTAATAATTTTACATACATAATACATACTTACATATTTGTGTTCATCAATATGGAGATCATTCACATTCTCTGGTATGTACACATGGAGGAATAGAATTTTTGATATTATCACTTATCAATAAATACATGTGCGCGCACTGCTCTATATGTACATACATATGTGCGTGACATATATGTGTAGACATGTATAAAGCAGTAATCTCAAGTAGCATAAGCAGCATACACACATGTCAATATGGAAAGCCCAAATGTATAGCAAATCACACAACAACACATTTTCATTCATGAACGCAAGCGCACATGCAAAAAGCTAAGTCCTTTCATTCACAAAAGCAAACGTCTTACATATCTCCCCGAGCCTGCGTTTGCCCGCAAGCGTCTTTTCGCGATGATGGCAAACGCTTGAAATCATTAATTAAACAACTTTCTGTTGTACCCTCTAGAAGGGAAAAGTGACAACCCTGCAAACACAGAACAAAGTGACTAAATTGGCAACAAAGCTTTTGTCGATTTAAAATATTTTACAATTCTAAAATAGTTTTACAATTCTAAATATTTTTCCGTGGCAAACATTTTCGTCAATATATGCACGTTCATATAAAAACATACATATTTACAATGATTTGTTGGCAAAGCTGTTAGAGCGGCAAGGGAATCGATGACAATCGGCGAGCGTTCGTTTATTTATTCAGCTAATCTCAGATTTTCTACTAACAACACAATGCTTTATCGTCGCGTCAATCCTTCGACACATTAATTTTTTGACATGAAAGCAAAAATCGGGAGCTTCGGTCATTAGTTGACCGGGTCAACAGAGATTTCACATGAAGCAATGAGTGTACATATGTTGTTTGTAGACAAATTTACAAATATTTTTCTTTCACATTTCTTTACATGTACACATAAGTAATTAAATAGATATGAAAATGCCGACATCAAAACGCAATCCTTTACATTCGTACATTGCATATCTCTGGTTATGAAAAGCAACATGTAGCATGAATGTGAATTTCTAACGGCAAAAAACATTTCTGTACTTTTCTGACTTTTCTGATTCTTTAATTCTATTTTAAGCAATATATCGAAATATTTTTAAATTATTACTAATAACTCATAAAGTAAGACGAATTAACATAAAGTAATTTAAAAAATAATAAGTAAAAGTTCAATAATGAGGAATTTATTTCAAATATCATATGAATATTCCCTTTTTGGCATACATATCATATTCTCTTCAATATTTGACGGTCGGGCATGTTATGTGTTTCTATTGCTTGTTAGGTGAATTCTTTCACTGGAATTTTACAAGTGTTTGCTGTCGAACCTACACCTTCTCGTTCTTCTAAGTTCTCTGTGTCAGCATCCTCTAAAACTTTCACAATAGTTCGACGATTTTCAAGCACAATTTTTTTCACTGTTTCGATGTTTTCTTCGCTAGTTGACGTGGTCACACCTCCAGGATGCTCATCGTCATCAACAAGTCATGTTGTTCAAAGTGTACACTCAAACGCTAGACATTGAAAATCAATGTAGAGTACTACTACCCACGTCGTCTCCATCGAACAATGAAGAGAACTGTTTAAGCTTAGGGCCTTAATAAAACAAGGTTCACAACGATCCTTAATAGCGTCTAGTGCTCAAAATATGCTAAAACTGCTATCAATGCAATCAAATTTTGAAATTTCGGGAATGGGCGGAAGAGTAGTTCGAAACTCAAATAAAAGCTGCCATATTATCCTAATTTCCCCCTAAGCAGATAAGCACATTCAAGCGGGAGCAATAGTCTTACCGCAATTTACAAATATGCTTCCCAGCTGTCATAGAAATAGCAAGCATTGGCAAAAGGTTTTACACCTAAAGGTAGCAGATTCTAACTACAACACCCCACAGACATATTATATTCAGGAAACCGTTCTTTTCACATTTCATTTATATATCACACATTGACCGTTATTTTCGGTACAAAGTCAGCCATAGGCACTGGGATCCACATTTTCGGAACCTGGGGGCTTAGACCGCCGAATTATATATTACATACCGAATTTGTATGGAATTGGTAGTTGGTCCAGAGATATGTAATTTCCTAAAATTGGACCGTCCAATTTTGACACCACCTCCTATAAAGCCCCCGTGTACCATCCCGGATGTAAATTTAATGTCTCTGACGCATTTAGTTATCGATTTATCGCACTTTTAGTGGTTTTCAAGAAAACCGTTATATGGGTAGTGGGCGGGGTTATCATTCGATTTCACCTAATTTCACGCTGAAGTAAGATATGTCAAAAGGGTTTGTTCTGTACAAATTTGGGTATTATAGCTTCAATATACAATAAACCTATTAGGTGGCGTGGCCAAGGTTTATAAAGATATTTTCTTTTTTACTCAAGTTACAGGACAAACAGATGGGCGGACGGACAGACAGTCACCCGGATTACAACTCGTCTTCTCATCCTGATCATTTATATATAAGAAAGAGTAAAAAGTTCGTTCGGTTTTTATCTAAGAGATGGCGTTATTGTCCATAGTATTAGTGTTACGTGTCGCATCATGTCATGCTATACGGCGCTGAAAACGTGTATATTCGCGCTAAAAGTTTGTCTTTGACAGTTTTTCGATTGATTTACTCAGTTCGTTGTGAGCGCTCGTCAAAGATGGACACCAGCAAAAAGAAAATTCGCTATATTTTACAATTTTTCTTCGATCAAGGCGAAAAAGCAGCCAAAGCGACTGAAAAAATTAATTTAGTTTATGGGCCCGATACTGTAAACGAACGTGTAGCACAAAAGTGATTTGCTAGGTTCCGTTCCGGTAATTTCGATGTCAAAGATGCACCACGCGTCGGGTGTTAATAAGGTGAAATACCTTGGACTTATCCTTGATAGAAAGCTTTTTTGGAGGCCAAACATCAAGGATAGAGTTAAGAAGGTCGCCTTATACTGCTGCAAAGAGGCTAAAGGGAAAAGGTGGGGACTCTCACCTAAGGTGGTGTTCTGGCTCTACAAAACCGTAGTTAAGCCAATAATGTTCTCTGGTGTGTTCGTCTGGTGGAGGGCGCTCGAAAGGTCCACACTGGCTAAAAAGCTTGAGCGGGTCCAAAGAGCGGAGCTCATCGGAATCTCTGGTGCACTGCGAATCACACCAACGACTATTTTAAACATAGCACCTGTGGACATTGCCGGCAGGTGCATTAATGCGAAGTGTGTTCTAAGGCTCTCCTCTTTCAACTGCATTCCTGAAAACTTAGATCTCTGCGCCACTGCGGCTTTCGAGGCGGCTTTTTCTCAGTGATGTGGGTGGGAAAAAGCCGCTGGAGTAGAGGCGGGGTGAGGGAATTTTGCGGTGGGGAGGGGCGTTTTCTGTAATGAGCTCTGCGTCAATCTTATCTTTAGGCTAACGAACCACTGTAACGTTTTTCAGGCGGAAGTGGCTGCGATCAAGGTGCCGGTAGAAGTACTGATACGAGGTGCAGCCTCGTTTAGAGAGGTGGTCATTCACTCCGACAGCAGAGCGGAAATACAAGCCCTGAGTGCGCGAACCGTGCATTCAAAGCTAGTCAAGGAGTGTCTGTCTTCGCTAGAATTAGCATCAGGCTACTTCAAGATCAGGCTCGTTGGGGTGCCTGGTCACAGCGGAATCTCTGGCAGCTGCAAAGCCGATGAGGTATCCAGGGGGGCACCCATGCCCCGCTCACATCGGAATGGAATCGAGTTGGATCTCCACTAATGTCTTACGTTCTGGCTCTGGACCAATGGACCTTAGACTGCGACTGAAACATCTCAGCAATGACACTTTCGGCGGACGAGAAGATTTGGCCGAAATAGATATTAGCGGTCTCAAAAAGTTTGTCATAGGTACAAAGCGCTTTCTCGACATGTAAGGGTCATAGAAGTTTTGGGTACCACAACGGAATGGCGCTTACGCTGTACAACTGTAATCCTTCTTAAGATCGACTCTCTAACCTAACCTAACCTTATATATATCATACCAACGTGTATAGGCACTATACATTGTAATATGCTATTGCAATAGCATAATGAAATTTCATGTCACTGTTGATTATTTACATATATGTCATATTACCACGTAAGGGATATTTCAAATTATGCCGAGTCGTCGATGTTGAGAAACGTCGAGTCAGCACAACGGCTCCAAGTAAATTAAGCAAAAATAATTTTATAATAAGTAGAAAAATTATTAAAAAACTAGATGGTAAGCCGCACAGCACGGTACTTTTCAGTAGTTTTTTTTAATCAAATAATAAAAAACGTATGTAATTCGCGCACTGTTCTCTATGTAAGTATGTATGTACAAATATGCGAATCACATTGCAAAATAAGTAATGCACACACAAATCTACATACATATATGCGTACAAATGTAAGTTTGTCAGCCAAAAGGAAATATACAAACATTGTTGTTTAAAAACAACAATTGTCTCAAATAGCATGAGCAACGATCAGAAATCCATATGGCAGCCAAATTGACAAATCCTAAATTTGTAGTAAATCACACAACAACGACATTTTCAGTCATGAACTCTAGCGCACATGCAATAAGCTAAGTCCTTTCATTCATAGAGGAAAACGCCTTACACATCTTCCAGAGCATGCGTTTACCCACAAGCGTCTTTTCGCGACAATGGCAAACGCTTGAAATCATTATTTAAACAACTTTCTGTTGTAACCTCTAGAAGGGAAAAGTGACAACCCTGCAAACCCACAAAATACAGAAAAAAGTGACAATCGGCGAGCGTTCCTTTTTTTCGGCACATCTCGGATTTTCTACCAACAATACATTGTTGTGACGCTTTGTCGTCGCGTCAGTCTTTCGACACATTGACTCTCTGACATGAAAGCAAAAAACATGAGCTTCGGTCATTGGTTGACCGGGTCAACAGAGATTTCACATGAAGCAATGAGTGTACATATCTACATACATATGTTGTTTGTAGACAAATTTACAAATATTTTTCTTTCACATTTCTTTACATGTACACATAAGTAATTAAATAGATATGAAAATGCCGACATCAAAACGCAATCCTTTACATTCGTACATTGCATATCTCTGGTTATGAAAAGCAACATGTAGCATGAATGTGAATTTCTAACGGCAAAAAACATTTCTGTACTTTTCTGACTTTTCTGATTCTTTAATTCTATTTTAAGCAATATATCAAAATATTTTTAAATTATTACTAATAACTCATAAAGTAAGACGAATTAACATAAAGTAATTTAAAAAATAATAAGTAAAAGTTCAATAATGAGGAATTTATTTCAAATATCATATGAATATTCCCTTTTTGGCATACATATCATATTCTCTTCAATATTTGACGGTCGGGCATGTTATGTGTTTCTATTGCTTGTGAGGTGAATTCTTTCACTGGAATTTTACAAGTGTTTGCTGTCGAACCTACACCTTCTCGTTCTTCTAAGTTCTCTGTGTCAGCATCCTCTAAAACTTTCACAATAGTTCGACGATTTTCAAGCACAATTTTTTTCACTGTTTCGATGTTTTCTTCGCTAGTTGACGTGGTCACACCTCCAGGATGCTCATCGTCATCAACAAGTCATGTTGTTCAAAGTGTACACTCAAACGCTAGACATTGAAAATCAATGTAGAGTACTACTACCCACGTCGTCTCCATCGAACAATGAAGAGAACTGTTTAAGCTTAGGGCCTTAATAAAACAAGGTTCACAACGATCCTTAATAGCGTCTAGTGCTCAAAATATGCTAAAACTGCTATCAATGCAATCAAATTTTGAAATTTCGGGAATGGGCGGAAGAGTAGTTCGAAACTCAAATAAAAGCTGCCATATTATCCTAATTTCCCCCTAAGCAGATAAGCACATTCAAGCGGGAGCAATAGTCTTACCGCAATTTACAAATATGCTTCCCAGCTGTCATAGAAATAGCAAGCATTGGCAAAAGGTTTTACACCTAAAGGTAGCAGATTCTAACTACAACACCCCACAGACATATTATATTCAGGAAACCGTTCTTTTCGCATTTCATTTATATATCACACATTGACCGTTATTTTCGGTACAAAGTCAGCCATAGGCACTGGGATCCACATTTTCGGAACCTGGGGGCTTAGACCGCCGAATTATATATTACATACCGAATTTGTATGGAATTGGTAGTTGGTCCAGAGATATGTAATTTCCTAAAATTGGACCGTCCAATTTTGACACCACCTCCTATAAAGCCCCCGTGTACCATCCCGGATGTAAATTTAATGTCTCTGACGCATTTAGTTATCGATTTATCGCACTTTTAGTGGTTTTCAAGAAAACCGTTATATGGGTAGTGGGCGGGGTTATCATTCGATTTCACCTAATTTCACGCTGAAGTAAGATATGTCAAAAGGGTTTGTTCTGTACAAATTTGGGTATTATAGCTTCAATATACAATAAACCTATTAGGTGGCGTGGCCAAGGTTTATAAAGATATTTTCTTTTTTACTCAAGTTACAGGACAAACAGATGGGCGGACGGACAGACAGTCACCCGGATTACAACTCGTCTTCTCATCCTGATCATTTATATATAAGAAAGAGTAAAAAGTTCGTTCGGTTTTTATCTAAGAGATGGCGTTATTGTCCATAGTATTAGTGTTACGTGTCGCATCATGTCATGCTATACGGCGCTGAAAACGTGTATATTCGCGCTAAAAGTTTGTCTTTGACAGTTTTTCGATTGATTTACTCAGTTCGTTGTGAGCGCTCGTCAAAGATGGACACCAGCAAAAAGAAAATTCGCTATATTTTACAATTTTTCTTCGATCAAGGCGAAAAAGCAGCCAAAGCGACTGAAAAAATTAATTTAGTTTATGGGCCCGATACTGTAAACGAACGTGTAGCACAAAAGTGATTTGCTAGGTTCCGTTCCGGTAATTTCGATGTCAAAGATGCACCACGCGTCGGGTGTTAATAAGGTGAAATACCTTGGACTTATCCTTGATAGAAAGCTTTTTTGGAGGCCAAACATCAAGGATAGAGTTAAGAAGGTCGCCTTATACTGCTGCAAAGAGGCTAAAGGGAAAAGGTGGGGACTCTCACCTAAGGTGGTGTTCTGGCTCTACAAAACCGTAGTTAAGCCAATAATGTTCTCTGGTGTGTTCGTCTGGTGGAGGGCGCTCGAAAGGTCCACACTGGCTAAAAAGCTTGAGCGGGTCCAAAGAGCGGAGCTCATCGGAATCTCTGGTGCACTGCGAATCACACCAACGACTATTTTAAACATAGCACCTGTGGACATTGCCGGCAGGTGCATTAATGCGAAGTGTGTTCTAAGGCTCTCCTCTTTCAACTGCATTCCTGAAAACTTAGATCTCTGCGCCACTGCGGCTTTCGAGGCGGCTTTTTCTCAGTGATGTGGGTGGGAAAAAGCCGCTGGAGTAGAGGCGGGGTGAGGGAATTTTGCGGTGGGGAGGGGCGTTTTCTGTAATGAGCTCTGCGTCAATCTTATCTTTAGGCTAACGAACCACTGTAACGTTTTTCAGGCGGAAGTGGCTGCGATCAAGGTGCCGGTAGAAGTACTGATACGAGGTGCAGCCTCGTTTAGAGAGGTGGTCATTCACTCCGACAGCAGAGCGGAAATACAAGCCCTGAGTGCGCGAACCGTGCATTCAAAGCTAGTCAAGGAGTGTCTGTCTTCGCTAGAATTAGCATCAGGCTACTTCAAGATCAGGCTCGTTGGGGTGCCTGGTCACAGCGGAATCTCTGGCAGCTGCAAAGCCGATGAGGTATCCAGGGGGGCACCCATGCCCCGCTCACATCGGAATGGAATCGAGTTGGATCTCCACTAATGTCTTACGTTCTGGCTCTGGACCAATGGACCTTAGACTGCGACTGAAACATCTCAGCAATGACACTTTCGGCGGACGAGAAGATTTGGCCGAAATAGATATTAGCGGTCTCAAAAAGTTTGTCATAGGTACAAAGCGCTTTCTCGACATGTAAGGGTCATAGAAGTTTTGGGTACCACAACGGAATGGCGCTTACGCTGTACAACTGTAATCCTTCTTAAGATCGACTCTCTAACCTAACCTAACCTTATATATATCATACCAACGTGTATAGGCACTATACATTGTAATATGCTATTGCAATAGCATAATGAAATTTCATGTCACTGTTGATTATTTACATATATGTCATATTACCACGTAAGGGATATTTCAAATTATGCCGAGTCGTCGATGTTGAGAAACGTCGAGTCAGCACAACGGCTCCAAGTAAATTAAGCAAAAATAATTTTATAATAAGTAGAAAAATTATTAAAAAACTAGATGGTAAGCCGCACAGCACGGTACTTTTCAGTAGTTTTTTTTAATCAAATAATAAAAAACGTATGTAATTCGCGCACTGTTCTCTATGTAAGTATGTATGTACAAATATGCGAATCACATTGCAAAATAAGTAATGCACACACAAATCTACATACATATATGCGTACAAATGTAAGTTTGTCAGCCAAAAGGAAATATACAAACATTGTTGTTTAAAAACAACAATTGTCTCAAATAGCATGAGCAACGATCAGAAATCCATATGGCAGCCAAATTGACAAATCCTAAATTTGTAGTAAATCACACAACAACGACATTTTCAGTCATGAACTCTAGCGCACATGCAATAAGCTAAGTCCTTTCATTCATAGAGGAAAACGCCTTACACATCTTCCAGAGCATGCGTTTACCCACAAGCGTCTTTTCGCGACAATGGCAAACGCTTGAAATCATTATTTAAACAACTTTCTGTTGTAACCTCTAGAAGGGAAAAGTGACAACCCTGCAAACCCACAAAATACAGAAAAAAGTGACAATCGGCGAGCGTTCCTTTTTTTCGGCACATCTCGGATTTTCTACCAACAATACATTGTTGTGACGCTTTGTCGTCGCGTCAGTCTTTCGACACATTGACTCTCTGACATGAAAGCAAAAAACATGAGCTTCGGTCATTGGTTGACCGGGTCAACAGAGATTTCACATGAAGCAATGAGTGTACATATCTACATACATATGTTGTTTGTAGACAAATTTACAAATATTTTTCTTTCACATTTCTTTACATGTACACATAAGTAATTAAATAGATATGAAAATGCCGACATCAAAACGCAATCCTTTACATTCGTACATTGCATATCTCTGGTTATGAAAAGCAACATGTAGCATGAATGTGAATTTCTAACGGCAAAAAACATTTCTGTACTTTTCTGACTTTTCTGATTCTTTAATTCTATTTTAAGCAATATATCAAAATATTTTTAAATTATTACTAATAACTCATAAAGTAAGACGAATTAACATAAAGTAATTTAAAAAATAATAAGTAAAAGTTCAATAATGAGGAATTTATTTCAAATATCATATGAATATTCCCTTTTTGGCATACATATCATATTCTCTTCAATATTTGACGGTCGGGCATGTTATGTGTTTCTATTGCTTGTGAGGTGAATTCTTTCACTGGAATTTTACAAGTGTTTGCTGTCGAACCTACACCTTCTCGTTCTTCTAAGTTCTCTGTGTCAGCATCCTCTAAAACTTTCACAATAGTTCGACGATTTTCAAGCACAATTTTTTTCACTGTTTCGATGTTTTCTTCGCTAGTTGACGTGGTCACACCTCCAGGATGCTCATCGTCATCAACAAGTCATGTTGTTCAAAGTGTACACTCAAACGCTAGACATTGAAAATCAATGTAGAGTACTACTACCCACGTCGTCTCCATCGAACAATGAAGAGAACTGTTTAAGCTTAGGGCCTTAATAAAACAAGGTTCACAACGATCCTTAATAGCGTCTAGTGCTCAAAATATGCTAAAACTGCTATCAATGCAATCAAATTTTGAAATTTCGGGAATGGGCGGAAGAGTAGTTCGAAACTCAAATAAAAGCTGCCATATTATCCTAATTTCCCCCTAAGCAGATAAGCACATTCAAGCGGGAGCAATAGTCTTACCGCAATTTACAAATATGCTTCCCAGCTGTCATAGAAATAGCAAGCATTGGCAAAAGGTTTTACACCTAAAGGTAGCAGATTCTAACTGCAACACCCCCGCTCAAATATTTATAATAGCAGGCAGCGGCCTTATATCGTAAATAATACTTGATGTTACATAACCAGTTTCTACATCAACAACTGAAGTTGACGAAAATTCGAAAGAATATCTTAATTCACAATTAAGGAAGTTTCGGGAGTTAGTTTCATCCACTACTGAGTCAATATTTGCACTATCCACTATTACAAAGAGATAAATTTTATCCTCAGTGGAAACATTTTGACCCCGCAGAATAATCATACAAAAATCCTGATTAAAAATCTTGACATACATATATGGCGCAGTCGCTATCCTTAATAATGCCGATTGAAAGAATAATATTTAAAGGACCTCAACAATCAAATCGTTTCTGTATCTGTAGCAAGTAAATATGGACATACCACAAGGCAACTATTCGTCCGGTCACCATGTATGCCGCGCCCTCGGCTAGTCCACCATCAGTACGCCGAAATAAATGCAACAGCATAAACGCGTAATACTAGGTAAAGGTCGATTGGATTAAACTGCGATTCAGGCACCTAATTCACCAACATTTGATCAAACGCTTCAAATAACATGGTTACTGTTTGCTGCTTTTATTCATTTTGTCGATAACAGCGATTCTGAGCACTTCGTATATGCGATTCGATCCACAACGCTCCGCTCGTCGACATATGTAGGTATTTTAAATTTTTTTAATTTCGTTAAAATCGGAAGACATTGTTCTTATATTACGGAATAAATAAAAACTTATTATATATCGAGACATGGAGTTTTCCTATAAAATAAAGCGAGATTTTATTCTAAGTCAGTGGTGTGTGATCCCCAATAAATTCTGTATCTATTTAAATAGACATTAGTTTTCAATAACTCTTTGGCCTTTGGGTTATAAGCCTCGAGCCCCAGTAGGTTTGTTTCGCATTATAGTCATCACCTATTATAAATCAGTTTTTGTGAGTTCCAAATACCTGTCGCACTTGATTTGATTTGATATATTTCAAAGTTTTAGAATTTATTATAAGTTTGCTTGCTAAACTTGAGTCTCAGGTTCACGAATTACTCCGTACCATATACTACAAAAAAAGTATTATCGTTATAACAGACTTTATGCTGGCTAGTATATGAGTTATATATTTATAAAATTGCTTGCAAATATGTTCTCTATACCTAAACAATGTCAAAAGTTTGTGCAATCAGCTCAGACCCTTTCTACCCCAATACACCTATATATAGTGATCTCCGACTTTAAACCATATAGAATGATCAAAACCATTTAGAATGATCAAAATGTCTGATATTTTAATGAAACTAAGTGGTCAAGCTTTCTACAAAATTATATAAATAGGTTAGCGCTGAATATGAATAGTGTTGATCTAGGCCTTGGCTTAACCCTCATGTCGCTAGTTAAATGAATTCCGATCCCGGGTTGACGTTTTCCACATCAACTCAATATAATAAATTAAGTCCCTTCGCTTGAGTTTAAATCCCGTATGCTTCTTTTCTTTAAAAACAAAAACACACAAAATTCAAATTTTATGGGGAATGCTTATTATCATTTGAAAGAACATTCTTTGGCATTTATTTTTTGAAAATTATCTCTTTCAAATGTTGGTCACGGCTACGTCTCAGATCGAATGGACCATCTGAGTTCAATTTTCGATGACTCGTTCGAGCATTTCGACTAGTGACTGGCGAATGACAGGCGTGATGTTAATGGTGTGATATCACACGACGTTGGTGGCCAATCAACTGGCCAAAAAACGTAAAATTATCTTCTCGCCAAGGTGGTCTCTCAATAAATCCATTGATTGATGCGATGTGTGGGAAGTGGCACCCTCTTGTTGAAACCAAATGCCACCGAAATCATGAGCTTCAGTATCAGTCATCAAATAGTCGGTTATCATGGTGCGATAATGGTCGCAATTGACGGTTCGTTCTCACCGGCATCATTTTTGAAGAAATATAGACCGATGATTCCACCGGCCCATAAACCACACCAAATCGTTTTTTTCTAAATGAAATGGCAGCTCTTGAATCTTTCTGGTTGCTCTTCGTTCCAAATGCAGTAATTTTCCTTGTATACATACTCATTAAACCAGAAATGGGCCTCATCGCTGAAAATAATTTGGCTCGAAAACGACAGATCTTATTGGAATTTTTCTAGAGCTCATAGGGCGAAGCGATGTAGCTTGGAAACGTCTAGCGTCTTCAGTTCTTGCACAAGCTGTATTTTGTACACAGATATCGGCGTAAAATGCTCCAGGTCGTTCCATATGTCAGTCCGAGTTGCTGCAAACAGCGCCGAATCGACTCTCCACATTCTTCGTGTACACTCTCAGCTACGGGCGCTATATTTTCTTCCCTGCGTGCTGGACGTGGTCTATTCGGTCGAATATTATCCAATAATGAATGGGTCTCAAGATGGGTGATGGTGTTGTAAATAGTATGCTCAGTAGGCCAATTATGTTGTGTGAAGCGTGCGAAGCACGTTCTATACAGAACTTGAATTTTCGTAATAAAGTTGAACGATTTCTAACCGTTGTTCAGGCGTACAACAGGAAAGGCTATTGAAACAAGTAAGAAAGGGCTAAGTTCGGATGTAACCGAACATTTTATACTCTAGCAAAGTCAAATGGTATACTCGTTTTAGATTTCTTTGTGGATTGGCCGATATTTTCGGTAAAAAGTCAACTATAGGCACTGGGGTTCACATATACAGTACCTAGAACGTTATGCACCTAGAACGTATGCATTACCTAAAACGTTATGCACCGAACTTGGTTGAAATCGGTGCCCACTATCTAATTTTGAACGTGGTTCCTACAAAATCATCTTATACCATCCCAGAGATAAAATTTAATGTCTCTGGATTGTTTAGTGCTTGATTTATCGCACTTCTGGTAGTTTTTAACAGTACCGTTATATGGGGAGTGGGCGGGGCTGTCACCCGATTTCACACCATCGATAGAGATGCTAAAAGCATTTTTCTTAGTGAATTTTGTTATTATAGCTTTAGTGGTATAGGAGATATGCACATTACACTTATTAGGGGGCGGGACCACGCCCACTTTAAAAACTTTTTTTTAACTACCGATGTCCCTCCTTAATGTGATCCTGTATACCAAATAAGAGTCTTGTATCTTGTTGTGGAGCTTAGTTATCGCAATTTATTTGTTTTTGATTGATGGCGTTTTGTGGGCGTGGCAGTGGTCCGATTACGCCCATCTGCAATACCAACCGTCTCACGATACCCAGAAACATGTCTACTAAGTTTCATAAAGGTATCTCAATTTTTACTCAAGTTACAGCTTGCACGGACGGAGAGACGGACAGACGGACGGACGGACAGACGAACGGACGGACAGACAGTCACCCGGATTTCAACTCGTCTCTTCATCCTGATCTTTTATATATACATAACCCTATATCTAACTCGATTAGTTTTAGGTGATACAAACAACCGTTAGGTGAACAAAACTTTTATACTCTGTAGCAACAAGTTGCGAGAGTATAAAAAGAGTTATATATATACATATATACACTGTGTGGAATGAATTAAAGTTACACAAAAAACATACTTTGTGAAAAAAAATATACACATGTGTACTTACTACAAACATTTAATACAGACTAAAAAGTGCTGCGACGGAAAACGAAAAACAAAAAGGGGAGTAAAGCTTAAAGTATAGTATGTTTCATACAAAAAAAAACTGTAATAAAAAACAAAAAACCGTTCAATATTTCGGTACCGGTTGATTAGTTGGTTTAACTAACCGGTTTAAATTGCGGGTTCATATTACGAAAACCCGTTGATGGTAATATTTATGTACATTCATACAAATACTTAAATACGATAGTTATATATCTATAATATAAAGTAATTGACTGCCCGTACATGCTAACCTTCGAGCATTCAAACACAATATACCAAAAAAAAATTTCAGTATTTAAATACTTTGCGGCAATACCCCGTACGCTTAATTAAGCAGTAAGTAGGATTGCGTAATATACATATGTAAGCAAAGGTAAAGTCAAAGTTAAAGCATACAAAGCAAAACAAAATATGCATACATATACATGACGAAACTTAAATTTATTTCAATACATTTCTAAATGAGCTCAGACTCAAAAGAATCTAAAACAACTCCAAAAAGTACCAAAAATGATTTCGCACCACCAGAAGCTACATGTTCCAAGCAAGGTGCTACAAAACAAAAAAGGGGTAAAGCCATTTCTTACACTAAATTTATGTCGGAAGATGACAGTTTAATAAAATACTGCACTAGATTTTCATCTTCGCCGATTATTAGAAATCAATAAAGACAATCTACACAACTTTTGGACCCGTCTCAAAGCTGCATATGACGCTATAGTAGAATTTGACTACTCGGATTTACCGGAAAATTTTAAATCCTCGGCTTACGCCAAATACGACTGTTTCGGCCTGCTTGAAAAAACTAAAGCAATGATTTCCGATCAACTAAAACTAATCGTAGCAATTGCACCTACTCCACATCAGCGATTAGAGCTGCCACACGTACAAAGTCAGGAGGCAAGTTCAGGCATTCATCTCAAGGTGCCCACATGTGACACAGAAATTTTTCAAAGTGGTTATGAACAATGGTCGTCTTTCCGGGACATGTTAACAGCCGTATACATCAATTATCCAAAACTATCAGAAGCACAAAAATTGTATCACCTCCGATCCAAAACTAAAGACCAAGCAGGCCTAATACTAAAACAGCTCGCGCTAAATGACGATAATTTCAATTTGGCTTGGCAAGCTCTTAAATCAAGTTACGAAAACGAAAGAATAGTCGATGAACAAATTTCGATATAATTGAACTTGCCAAAAATTCAAAAAGAAGAATTCAAATGAAGAATTTATCAAACTTCAATCCACTGTTTCAAATTGTTGTCGGTTTTAACGACACAGAATATTCCCACATATAGCTGGGACCCTATATTGGTAAACATATGCAGAAAAATCATTACATCTATGGGAGCAATCGCTCTCATCACGAAAAAAATGGCATACGTGGCAACTAATGACAGATTTCTCAACTACCCAATACGAAATAGTCAAGGGATACACAAAACAAGAAAAAACGTTAACTTCGGTTGCGCCGAAGCTATAATATCCTACACAAATACAAAGGTCCCTTACAAGAACTTGATGCCGAACGTTCAATTTGTATGGCAGCTATATGATAAAGTGATCTGATCTGAACAATTTCTGTGGAGAATAATTTGTTGCCTTAAGCAATAACTCGTGCCTAATTTCGTGAAGATACCTCTTAAAAAAAAATTTTTTTCCATGCAAGCACTTTACTCCGATCGTTAAGTTAATATTGCAGCTATATGCTATAGTCATCCGATCTATACAATTTCTTCGATTAATGATTTAAATAATAATACAAGCCAAATTTCATGAAGATACCTCGTCAAATGAAAGAGTTTTCCATACAAACACTTGATTCCGATTGTTAAGTTTGTATGGCAGCTATACACTATAGTGGTCCGATATCGGCCGTTCTGACAAATGAGCAGCTTCTTGGTAAGAAAAAGACTTGTTCAAAATTTCAGATCGATATCTCAAAAACTGAGGGACTAGTTCGCGTATATACAGACGGACGGACGGACGGACAGACGGACATGGTTAAATCAACTCAGCTCGTCACGGTGATCATTTATATATATACTTTATATGGTTTCCGCCGTTTCCTTCTGGGTGTTACAAACTTCGAGGCAAACTTAATATACCCTGTTCAGGGTATAAAAATAGTCTGAACAAAAAGTGTTCAACACGAACTAAATGAAAGCTTCCGCAGACCCCAAGGCAGTGCCAACAACAATTTTAATAGAAGCTTCTTCAAAAATCAAACGTTAACATCCGAACAGTACGAACAAACGTCATGCGAACTATGTACAGAGGGGCATAAGCTCAAATCTTGCGAGAAATTCAAAAAAATGAATATTACCGATCGAAACAATTTTGTCAAAACAAAAATACTCTTAGATTGTGAAAGCAAGTTCAATCGCGTTTACTGTCATAGACGATGTTGACGTAAGAAGCGGTTTTCTTGCTTCTTAAAATATTATAATAATTGGGCCTGTCAATTTGGCTCAATTTGACATTGTTAAGGTATGCTCGAGATCATATTTTCAAGCAATTGTATAAATTAATAACTCGCGCACTGACCGATATATTCGGTAAAAGGTTTGTAAAAAAAGTTATTTTATTTACATACGAAGATAGGGGTGGTTGGAGCAAGAAGCGTTTTTCTTGCCTTTTTTTAATATTATATTATAATAATTGGGGTAGTGTAGTCAACGGCGACATGCAAAAGAACCAAAGTGGAAAAACCGTACTATATTTCCATTGACCGACCGAATAACGAACTCCGGTATACTCGTGTTAGCAAGTCATTAGCGAATGATTTATTTTAATAGTTGATCAAATGTATATACATATTGTTATAAAAGGAGATTTACGAGTACAATGAATGCATGTGTGTATGAATGTAAGCAGTGAATTGAATTTACGAATCCTATCAAATGAAAAATATGACAGTATTTTATTCGGGGCACAGGTAAATGTCATTAGGGTAACTCAACATTTCGGCTCCGTTGAATAAACTATTTTTCAAAAAATCGGAAAATGGCTAATTTGTGTATTGGCCTACAAAGGTTTCCATTGGCAGTTCGGAGATTCATCACTCTAACATGGCCGTTTCGTCCAAGCACGGTTGATTCGACTCGACCTAGTCTCCAGCAAGGGTGCCCCCCCGGCCAGCTCATCGGCCTTGCAATTCCCAGTGATTCCGCTGTGACCAGGCACCCAACCGAGCCTGATATTGAAGTAGCCCAATTCTAGTGAGGACAGACACTCCTTGACTAGCTTTGAATGCACGGTTCGCGCACTCAGGGCTTGTATTGCCGCTCTGCTGTCGGAGTGAATGCTCACCTCTCTAAACGAAGCTGCACTTCGTAACAGTACTACTACCGCCACCTTGATCGCGGCCACTTTCGCCTGAAGCTTTAATTACGAGGCACACAAATACAGCTAAGTATTACTTGGTAGGTGGTTTACCTTGAATTCGAAGGTATGTGTTTATTGGCCCATAAAAATCGATTCCGCAACGCTCAAATGGGAGTGCAGGTGTAAGGTGTGTAGCTGGTAGTAGGGTCATTAGTTGTTGTAACAGCACAGGCTTGTAACGAATACAATGCAGCTAGGAACGAACGATGCGGCGAGCAACAGCTGTAGCGTTGACAATCCAAAATTCTAATCTGATAAAAGCGGCCAATGCCTTTGGGCCTGCGTGAAAATTGCGTAAATGTAGGTATCGAACGTGCTTTAGTAAAAATTAAGAATCGCTGGGTAGTAGAATCAGGTGCTTCTGAGAGTTTGATAAGTCTACATAATCCATACGTCCACCAACCTTAACGAGTTCAAAACCGGTTACGTTATTTAGGAATGGAGTGAGAAACTTCAAGTTACTTTTTATACTCTCGCAACCTGTTGCTACAGAATATAATAGTTTTGTTCACCTAACGGTTGTTTGTATCACCTAAAACTAATCGAGTTAGATATAATGTTATATATATATAAATGATCAAGATGAAGGGACGAGTTGAAATCCGGGTGACTGTCTGTCCGTCCGGCCGTCCGTGCAAGCTCTAACTTGAGTAAAAATGGAGATATCTTTATTAAACTTGGTAGACATGTTTCTTGGTACCGGGAGACGGTTGGTATTGCAGATGGGCGTAATCGGACCACTGCCACGCCCACAAAACGCAGGATAACATTAGGGAGGGGCATCTGCAGTTAAATTTTATTTTTAAGTGAACGTGGTCCCGCCCCTAATAGGTTTAATGTGCATATCTCCTAAACCGCTAAAGCTATAATAACAAAATTCACAGCAAATGTTTTTAGAACCTCTACCTACAGTAAGAAAGTAGTTGAAATCGGGTGGCAACTCCGCCCACTCCTCATATAACGGTACTGTTAAAAACTACTGAAAGCGCGATAAATCAAGCGCGAAACACGCCAGAGACATTAAATTTTATCTCTGGGATGGTATGAGATAACTTTATAGGAACCGCGTTCAAAATTAGTCAGTGGGCGTGGCACCGCCCACTTTTAGATGAAAACCCATATCTTGGGATCTGCTTAATTGATTTCAAATAAATTCGGTCTATAACGTGTTTTTTATATTTCTATGTCATAGTGCAAAAATGATCGAAATCGGACCACAGCCACGCCTATTTCCCATATAACACCATTTTCAATTCCATCTGATTCTTTCACTTTCCACTATGCAAATCAGGTAACAATGATTATATCGGGGTAAAACTTTGCGTTATTAATGCAATTAAAGTATGCCACCTTGCGGCCAAAAATTGTCTAAATCGAACCAAAACGGTTCAAACCCCTAAGTACTAAATATGTGGACCCCAGTGCCTATAGTTGACCTTCTACCGAAAATATCAGTCAATCCACAAAGAAATCTCAAACGAGTATACCATTTGACTTTGGGAGAGTATAAAATGTTCGGTTACATCCGAACTTAGCCCTTCCCTACTTGTTATAGCTTGGTTTTTGCGAAGCAATTGAATATCGTTTAAAAAATGTGGTTGCTGAATATTTAAGATAATGCAACATGATGCGCGTCGTAATTCGTCAAGAGATGGCGATTTGATGGTTGCTGTAGGCTTTTGTCTAAATTTATCACTGATCCGTAAGAGCCAGGCGATGAGGAGCAGACAATGCAGCTGGTAGTTTATGACATCGATCAAGTAATTTGTCTTGTTAGCTACAGCAAATGCCTTCTTGCGTTTCTCTGCGTTCACAATGTCCATGTCAAGCTCAGTGTCGCATGTGTGCTTTGGCCATTTCGGTGCATTTTCTCGCAAAAACTCAGGGCCAGAAAACCATATCAAAGATTTCAGCTCAGAAGCAGAGCAGCCTCGAAATACTAAGTCGGCTGGATTCTCCTCGGAAAGCACATACCTCTATTGTCCACTTGCAGTCAGTTCCTGTATGTCAGATACGCTGTTGCCCACGAACGTTGACTGCGTAACAGAGTGTTGTTTTAACCAATGTAGAACTAATTGCGAGTCAGTCCCAAAGAAAGTTGTTACGGGAACAAAGGTGAATATATCCTTTACCTTAGCATACAGGCGAGCGAGAAGGTGGGCACCGCACAGTTTGAGTTTTGAAATAGATTATTTTTTTACTGGTGCGACCCTTGATTTCAAAGTGAGTAAATGTACTGCAACCTGTCGTTGGAATCGTCTGTGCGTATGTAAATCGCCGATCCGTATGCACGAATTGATGCGTCGCTAAACCCATGTAACTGTATGTCGCGAGCATTTGGTAGTAGACAATAGCGAGGCAGGTTGAGTGATGGAAGCGACTTAGGGGATGCTAAGCAACTATTCCAGGCTTGATTTACATCTTTGGTAGCGACTCGTCATATCACAATTTAAGCAGCCATAATTCTTGCATAATTATTTTTGAGGTTATCAGGAGTGGTGAGAGCACTTCAAGTGGATCGAACAGTAATGAAGCTATGGAACGTATTGTGTGCTTTGTAACAGACTTGTGAACTTGTTTTTGGGTGAATGTGAACAACAACGTGTCGCTGCGTTGTTTTCATGTCACGCTAAGTGCACTTGCTATAGAATCATCGGTAATACTTAGCTCTTTCATAGTTTGGCTCTCTATAAAATTGGATAGAGGAAACTGACCGCGTCGAAGTATCTCAATAACTTCTGCCTTTAATGTGTGTAAGGCATCAGTATCATTCTCACCACATAAAAGATCATCAACATAAAACGAAGTCTTTACAGCCGCAGTGCCCATTGGAAATTCACTTATATGCTTATCTGCTAAGTATCGAAGGCTTCGTACTGCTAGATATGGAGCTGAAGCAGTGCCATATGTCACAGTGTTGAGCTGGTATGTAAGAAGATCTGCGTCTAGAGAAGCTGCCACATTTCCCGTCGCCATGCAACTTCATGATGTATTCATGCGTGGGGTGAAGGTTAAATGCTGCCACACATACATACACACATACACACACTTATATATATATCAAAGCAATCAAGCAATCGCCCAAATACGACTATATATATTCAATACTTACATATAATAAAATTTACGATAATTTTTATTCAAGGATGCTTGCCTGTACACTTTAGTGACATCTGCGAAAATAGCGTAACGATACAGACGGAAGTGCAGTAGCAACATGTACAGCTCTGTTTGGATCGTTGGACTAACCAAAAATAAGTCGTTTAGCGATGTTTGTGTCTTAGTTCGGTAACAGGCCTCGAACACTACTCGTAACTTTGTTGATGCACTTGTAGGTCTCAGTACGCAGTGATGCGTGGTTCATCTAAGTTCGGCGACTTTACTGCAGACATGTGATCAAGCCGTTCATACTCTACCATGAACGAGACATACGGGTATTAAGTGTTTGGTGAATGCAAACACGGCGTCCGATTGCAAGAAATCGGAGACGACCGATGTCGGATGAGCCTCCATGTGCAGCGGGAATGTCCTAAAATGGCAGCCTAACAATTATGCGTCCAGTAGTATCTTGATGTGTTGTGGCTAGAAAGTGACGTTCACAAATCCGATGATCAGGTTGAATAGGTTTGGGTGGCCAGTCGACAGTTTCGAGATCCCAAAGGCGTTGCATGTTTGTCTAGATAGAGTCTTCGCTAAACAGCAGACATGACTTTGAAGGCTTATAGTGCTTTAATTGGTATCTTCCAGAAACCACCCAGCCAAATAATGTCTTTTGCAATGTAGGTAAATTTGGGCCAAGTTTAATTTAACCAACAGCGAGGGCTTCGAAAAATGCCTCAGTTGCAAGCCTCAGTTCATCTTCAACATCAGGTTGGTATGTAATATGGGGTGTGATACCGAAGTGGAGCGAAAGTTGAAATGATGATATGCGTGACTTAATTGTTGTGGTCGTTAAAGCTTTAAGATTAGTAACTGAATCACCTATATGCGAATGCCAGTGTGATACTTTTCTAGACGAACTAAAGCCTTTGAGCGAACTCATCTGCCATGAAGTTCACCTAAGAATATGAGTAGAGGAGAGGTCTTCCAAGCTTGTACGAACCCATGGAATCTTTAACTAGAACTAGAGCTGTTGCTAAAAATGATTCGATGTCTCCATATGCGAATACGTGGCTGTTAGCTGGTTGTATGTATGAGGTTTGTTTGAATACGATGTCCACGAAGCTTGAAACGATTTCGAAATAGGAGGAAGTGTTGGAGTTGCAAGTGTAGGCAGAGTTGCGTTGTCATGATGCAAAAGCGTATAATGCGTTCTGTCACAGGTGCGACAGCGATGCTTCGATGCACACTGAGCTACTCTGTTACCTTTGCTCAAACATTTGATACAGAGGTCGTATTTCTTGGCTGCATCGAAGCGTTTATTCGTGTTTATGTCCTTAAATCAAAAACAACCAACAATTTTATGTTTATCGCTAGAACAAAGAACAAAAGAAGGCTTAGTGATGGCAAATGATGAGTTTGGTCACGAGTAGTGATACGAATCTGTTTGGTGAAATCGGACTTATGGTGTGATGAGGAGTCAGATGATTTCCGAAACTGACTGAAAGATGCAATACATTTTTGTTAGTGTAATGGCGTGGAAACAGGAGTTGGAACTGTTGTCTCCCTGTTGGTGCCCTTCCTTTTCAAGTTGTCCTTGAATGCAAATATTGGCTGTGACATATCTATCCTCTAAATCTGCGCAACCTGTGTTTGATGGATCCAAATCTTCAATGTCAGCTTGGACTAAGAGTGCTTGCTTAAAGTATGACTCTAATATTCCCAGCGCTCATTGTAACTTCGCATGTGAAGGTATTTCATTAGAGTTCTTTGATATCTCAACTATAGATTTTTTAGGTTTATTTTTCGATATACCTAATGTTTAACGAAGGGAATAACTAGCAGCGGAAACCGATAGCGACAACAAAAACGAAGTTGTATACAGCCTTCTAACAATGCGTTGTATAATTGGACGATTAGTACATGCCACTCGTGCAAAAAAAGTAGAGAATGCATATAACTAATAGGGTGAGCGACAATAACTGCTGCGAGCTGCAATGCAGTTTAGCGATAGTAGCGTAGCGTTGGCAGAATAGCAACGACGATGCAGCAGTCAAGCGCGTATCGTTTCCAATTGCCGGCAGAGCTACGAACGTTCCGCTGAGCAGTGCAGTGTAGGCAGAGTAATGTGGGCAAAGCAGCACGACACTGCGAAACAGTGGCTTATGCTGAGTATGCGACGGCCTGGTAAAAAAAAAGCAGTGAAGGCAACTCCGATAACAAAATGTTCCAATCGGTAAGGTAGTGAAAATGTATGCATGTACCTATGTATGGAATTACTAGTTCAGGTGACCTACTAACAACGTTTTTCTTTCTTTTTTTTAAATATTATATTAACGTCAACGGCGACGTGTAAAAGAACCAAAGTGGATAAACCGCACTATATTTCCATCAACCGACCGAATAACGAATTATTTATTTTAATTGTTGATCAAATGTATATACATACTGTCCTCTTTACAAAGTTTGAGAAAATAATAAAAAGAGATTTACCAGTACAATGCATGTATATGTGTGTGTGTATGAATGTAAGCAGTGAATTGAGTTTACGAATCCTATCAAATGAGCACAGGTCATTAGGGTGACCCAACAAACGACATAATTCTATGCTTCATACATAATATTATATATACTTTTTCCAATTCACCCCAAAACTGCGCATATATGGAAAGAACCACGGGTTTAGTTGCAACAGCAAATCCCAAATCCCGAAATTTACCAAGAAGCTCAAAGGCATTCAAAACTCAATCGCTACACAGTGAAAACCAAAGTAGGGTACTACTACCCACAACTGTCGTCTCCATCGAACACCGAAGAGACCTGTTTAAGCTTAGAGCCTTAATAGACCACAGATCACAACGATCTTTCATAGCGTCTAGGGCAAAAAATAACAACAACTGCTAACAAAACTAGTCAATTTTAAAATCACGGGAATGGGCGGTAGAGTGGTCTAAAACGCAACCAAAATCTGCGACATTACCCTAACTCCCCAAAACGGATAAGCGCATTCAAGCAGAAGCTATTGTCTTACCGCAACTAAAAAATATACTTCCAAGCTATTAACATTTCAACTATAACCCCTGAAGATCAGTATTGTGAAGACTTTTACAAAGCCACAACAACTCGATCAGATAATGGCCGGTACGTCGTACGACTACTACTTAAGCCAGAATTTCCTCATACATTCGCTTTAGGTCACTCTCGCACCTCTGCAATACAGCAGTTTTTAAGTATGGAAAAAAACCTACTAAAAAAAAGGTGGTACGATGGTGTGTTAGAAGAATATCTCCATTTAGACCGCATGATCAATGCCTCAAGATCCACTAGCTCAGGGAATTCCCTAAATGCTATTCTGTTTACGGAACCTCTGGGACTCCAGCCAGATTTATATTCGTATTCAATGGGTACGTTGAAAAAATGCATCGACAAATAGTCGCATATAAAGAGGTCAAAGCGGCTTATTTTCCGAAAATTTGCTAAGTGTCCCCTATGCGACTATAAATTAAAAACAGTTACCTTTGGCGTCAATTGTCAGAATTTCCTTTGGTAATCCCTTATGTATACGATATACTGTCTGGAAATCACAATCTTCCACAAGCAAATGAAAGTTTGTTAGATACTAATTTCCTTAAATTCGAAAAGGAAAGTACAACAAAATTCTGAGGATCCAATGGTATGCGATATCTGACCAGTTTTCATACACTACAGCGTCAATATCTGCATTATCCACCATAACAAAGCGGCAAATATTATCTTCTGTGGCAAAACTTTTCGACCCCGCAGAATGGCTTTCGCCAATTATGATACAAGCAAAAATCGGATGATACTGACATCCTTGAGTGATTTTCATCGTTCCTCCGACTCCTCAGAGTAGTTGCCTACTTAATCCAATGTATAGAGCAATTCAAAATTAAAGTTAACGGAGCACCTCCAATATATCCCCAATGCGATATATTAGGCGCTCTTATCGCATCTACTCAAGTGCGCTACTAGTTTCAATGTTAAGGTCTCGCACCTTAATGAAAGGCTATGAGGCAGTTTTTATTTGTTTTACGACAAAATCTGTTCACCTTGAACTGTGTACAAATCTGACTACAGAAACTTTACTCATGGCATTCGCTCGCTTCGTCGGACGGCTTGGCTTTCTCTAAAAAATAATGAGTGACATCAATACGTTTGTTAGAGCCCAAGAAGTCCCTGAAAAACAGTTTGTGGACTTTGTCAACTAAGTGTCACCTGATATTGTGCAGAAGTACGCTCCCCAAGGCATTAATTGGCAGTTTACCTTCCAAGCGCTCCTCATATAAGTGATTTATGGGGATCAGCTGTAAAAAGCTTCACATCCCACTTAAAAAAAAGGAGCTAGAAACTTCAAGTTTAATTATGAATAATTCTCGACCTCATTAATTCGAATTGAAGCAGTTCTCAATTCACTGCCAATCACAATACTCTTGCAAGATCCCTCCGATTTCACCCCCCTAACTCCTGGGAATTTCTCAAATGAGCACACGTTTTGGCCATACTTGAGCCAGACGGGGAGTGGCTATCCTTATTAAACCGATGGGAATCAAAATTCTCCATCATAATTTTAGTTGCCGATGGAAAAAAGCGTATCTAAAGGGCCTCCACAATAGGTACCACTGGAAGGCTCAAGAAAAGGCGCCAAAGCTTGGAGATTGCGTGCTAGTACAAGTTAATTGTCTCCCCCCTACCGAATGGCGGCTTGGGCGCATGGAAAACCTTCACTAGGACGGTCACATCCAAGTAGTCGATCTCCGGAACATTAACTAGACCACTCGTAAAGCTATGCTTTTTACTCACAGCTGATAATACCAAACAACCGTAAATAAAAACCAAATAAGAAGAAAACCTTTTAAATTAATAAATCATAAAAAATAAGTCAACTAAATCCGGTAAAGGGTCGATCGAACTGACGACCCATTTATGCTATAAAACGTGGCACAAACTTCCAACTCAAATTATGCGACAAACTTATAATCCAAATAACTTTTTTTTCTATATAGGTTGTTATGGACGGAAATGCACCAACGCCAGCAAATATGTTCGACCGTTAATGTGCCGCGAACTACGGCTATCATAGCCCCTCCAATCGCTTCTCGTAGTGGCACGCGCCCACTAACCACATCAACATCGCTGTACGCGGAGCAACACCGCCTCCGATGCCGGCTATGTCGTCGCAATCACCGGTAGCAACATTGCGACATTTTCAAAAGTATTTTACCCGTCCAACGGCAGCAAATCGGCCAGGCACATGGACGCTGCCTGAATTGTCTGGCGCACACTCATGCAACAAACGCATGTGAGTCTTTGGGCCTATTTCAAATGTGCGATAAGCTATACCATACGCTCCTTCATCGTTCCGCGAGGCGCGACAATGGTCGACTAACTGCCTCCCACCGCCCCGGCGCAGTCTGGCGACCCCAAAGGAACGCATCAGCACGACCTCAACGATCAACACCCTCTCCGAAACCCCGTTCCTCGTGCTAATGCAACGAAACACTGACGCGACACAGCCAGCTTAGATCGCAACCCCGCCTGCCACAACTTCAGCGTCTTCTGGGCTAATATTCGTCTAGAGGGGACGGGATGTCTAAATAAGCTTACGCTGTCTCCGGAAACCACCTACACAAACATACCTCCCACAATAACGATACACAATCTACATCGCACATCACCTCTTACAACATTCACCACATCACCTCACGCAACATACACCTCATAAAACAACACCACTATCCAGGATAACACAACACACCTGCCGATCATTGCACCGAACATCAACAAAACCATCGACGGGTCAAGCGACGACTTCTCTTCTCGCATCTATCTAGCTCGCAAAGAACACCTCGTCAGCCTTTGTGATTCACGTGCTCGGTCGAGTATATACAGTATTTAATATCAGCGGAACTTTTCCCGATTAATTTCATTTTCTTAATATATAATAGATACATCTCTTAGATTTCATATACCTAATATACAATGTTCAAACTTCCAGTTGGCCTTATATCATACTCAATCTATAATCCAGTCATTATAGTAAGTTCACCTCGAAATTCAGATACCCAGCTGTAAGTCTGTAAATACTTGTATATTGACACCCTAAAAGTTGTCTCAAAACCTACATATGGTACGCAACTATTAAATTTCAAGGTCAAAGGTCACAAAATCGGTTTTTTGCGCTTTTTTTTGTAAATATCTCATTTCCTATGGGTTTTTTGCTATTGGTATTTATTATCAATATTGTAGAATACAAAATTCTCTACAAATTTTGTTCAAAAATTTTTTTCATACGGTGAACCGTTTTTGAGATAGAGGGCTTAGAGCGCGCGGTCACAGCATCACTTCAGGTCAACCGGTGCCTCCGATCAAAAACGCGTTATATATAGTTGATGAACTATCGATAATTCAATGATTATAAATATTTGTCAATTTTTATTAACTATTATATTATATTTTATCATTTTCTTCATGCCTTAAATCTTTATCTATTCAATAATACTGATCACCGTTTCCTAAAATTAAAAAATAATGAAGGGAAAAACTTAAATCTTACTATAATTATATTCCCATTACCACTAATGACATTTTAATTAGAAAATAATTAAGTGCATCTTCTTTAAAACCTGTAAATTTGTAAATAATAGGACAAGATATTGATTTACTCATCATTTTAATTGGGCGTACACTGTCTTACGAACCAGAAATTTTCTTTAAAAAAGTTGGGAAAGGCAATGTAAAAACGGAGATATACTCGACTAAAAGTTTTGATAATTATCCTCATTCCAAAACACATATTTTATTTCTGCACGCATTAAGTGGATGTGACACAACTTCTGCGCGTTTTAAAAAGGGAAAAAAAAACATTTTTAAAAGGTTTTGAGAAACTGACCAATTTGAATGAACTAGCTGCAGCATTTGAGGAAGAAAATTGTTCGGCCCAGAGATTATTAGAGAGTGGAACTCAAACCTTATTGGCAGTCTATAATGCTCCGAAATCTGTGAAAAGTCTCGATCATCTTCGTTATATGAATTACGTCAAGTCTACAAAACTTAATAAACCTGTGCAGCTTTCAAATATTCCACCAACAAGTGCAGCTGCTCATCAACATTTCGAACGTGTATATTATCAAGTTCAAACTTGGTTAGGGCATGATTTGGAACCCCAGGTATGGGGTTGGGCAATGCGAAATGATTTTCTGGAGTCTATCATGACAATTTTACCACCTGCTCGAGAACATTTGCTAAATACAATTTTCTGCAACTGCAAGAGTGGTTGTGGTTCGCGATGCGGATGCAGGAAAGCGGGCTTGCAATGCTCTTTAGCTTGTGGCCAATGTAATGGGCAAGCTTGTCTCAATGCTCTACCATATCAGAGCGACATTAACGAAGATGGAACTTTTGACCCCGAAATCATGGAAGAACTTGAAACAAATGTCGTTGAAGACGATAATGAAGACCAGTTTGAAATTTACCAGCAGCCGGAAGACGACGATGAAGAGGAAGAAGATGATTAAAATTATAAATTGTAGTTTTTGTACCCTTTATTCCATTTTTTTACTTTTAATAAAAATAAATGTATTGAATGATATTTTTGAATAAATTTTTTTTATTTTTTTTTTATCATGTAAGAAGTTATTAATATTAATAAGGTTTAAGTTCAAATATAATTCCTATATTTTCATTAACAATTCTGCAATTTCATGGGCAGGTAAGTGTTGTTAAATAAATTAATACTGAATAAAAAGTGGATAGGTTAGGAAAAAATGATAAAATATAATATAAATAATAGTTAATAAAAATTGACAAATATTTATAATCATTGATTTATCGATAGTTCATCAACTATATATGGCGCGTTTTTGATCGGAGGCACCGGTTGACCTGAAGTGATGCTGTGACCGCGCGCTCTAAGCCCTCTATCTCGAAAACGGTTCACCGTATGAAAAAAATTTTTAAACAAAATTTGTAGAGAATTTTGTATACTACAATATTGATAATAAATACCAATAGCAAAAAACCCCATGGGAAATGAGATATTTACAAAAAAAGCGCAAAAAAACGATTTTTGTGACCTTTGACCTTGAAATTTAATAGTTGCGTACACCCTACCATATGTAGGTTTTGAGACAACTTTTAGGGTGTCAATATACAAGTATTTACAGACTTACAGCTGGGTATCTGAATTCCGAGATTCTTACCTAATTTAAGCTTAAATGACTGGACTACTATTAAATTTAGCCTCTTCGGTTGAGTTTATATCACATATTTCTTATCGTCCTTAAGGTTTCAACATAATTTTCGATGACGCGAGAAAAATGCATTAAAAAAAATTAAGTGAGTACATGACCATCAATATAAGTTACTAAGATACCAAATTTGATTGTTATCCATTTACGATTTCGTCGAATAATGAATATTGAATTCTTTCGCAACCTTTTTTAATATAGGGTGATCCTTTTCGAGGTTTCCTACTTTTGTGAAGAAAAAAAAAATAAAATTTAAATTTAATGGCGAATGCTTCAAAAAGAACATTCTTCATAAGTTGAGCGAAACATATACTATACAGAACGTGAGTTTTCGTAATAAAGTTGAACGGTTTGTAAACGTAGTTCAGGCGTAAGTCTTGTCAGCTTGACACAACTCATATGTGATCTGTCAGAAAATGGCCATTGAAAAAGTGCCTCTACTTGGATCACTTGTTCTAAAGTTTTGGCAGCACTTATAAGTATTTTGCCGACTTTGATCCTTGCAAGTTGCAAGAGTATAAAATGTTCGGGTTTACGCCAACTTAGCCCTTCCTACTTGTTAAATTAAAATTTGAGTTTTCTCAAAACCTGAAAATATGCATCTGGCCTTTCCAACATGCGAGAGTATAAAATGTTCGGTTCTACCGCAGTGTAATGTAAGTTATTGTAAAATTTTGCCAATAACTGAAAGTACTGGCTTGGATCCCTAAAAATTGCGAGGGAATAAAATTAATATTTGAGTTCACCTGAGTACTCGTATGATTGTCCTTTCGTACTAACTTTATGCATTAATTAATTTGAAATGAATGGTTAACACAAATTGTTATGCTCAGCTTACATAAAGATACAGTAAGTAGAATAAGTTCTTGCATAAGCGTTTCCCAATGATTGCAATAATTCGCTTAGGTTGATCCACAACTTCCGATATTTCGAAAATATATCTGCAGAATAGCTGGATAGAATTTCCTGAAAAATAAAAGTATATTAAAATTTTTGTATCTTGTTTATATAAAGATAAAAAATAACATGTATTAATTGTACAATTTACAAGTAGTATATTTGAAAAAAAGAAATATCCAATACTACACGTATGCTAGTAATAATTAATTTGATGATTTTTCGCTGCTGAATTTTTATACTCTTGCTACATGTTGCTACAGAGTAAAATAGTTTTGTTCCCCTAACGGTCATTTGGTTCACCTAAAACAAATAGAGATAGATACGGAGTTATTTACACGGTTTATTTTCTTTTGTTACAAAATATCTTTTATATAGTAAATTTTAGAATAAAATCACATTCATTAAGTGCTTTATTACTAGTCTATTGCATAATCCCATAGAATTTAAAGCAGTGAAAATCATTTCGCAACGCAGAAAAAGTCTGCGTACAAATAGTAAAATGAGTATTCTTCGCATAAGAACCAAGGGTAACAGATAATATGAAGCAAAACCCACGACTTACTGCAACCAAAACCGCTCAAAATTTTTAAAAAACTTTAAGGAAAACAAATAGAGATAGATCCGGAGTTATTTACACGGTTTATTTGCTTTTGTTAAAAAATATCTTATACATAGTAAATTTTAGAACAAAATCACATTCATTAAGTGCTTTATTACTAGTCTATTGCATAATCCCATAGAATTTAAAGCAGTGAAAATCATTTCGCAACGCAGAAAAAGTCTGCGTACAAGTAGTAAAATGAGTATTCTTCGCGTAAGAACCAAGAGTAACAGATAATACCTATAAAGCAAAACCCACGACTTACTGCAACCAAAACCGCTCAAAATTCTTAGAAAACTTTAAGGATTCCGCCTGCACAATTCGCATAATTAAACAAGTAAGGAAGAGCTAAGTTCGGATGTAACCGAACATTTTATACTCTCGCAAAGTCAAATGGTATACTCGTTTGAGATTTCTTTGTGGATTGACTGATATTTTCGGTAGAAGGTCAACTATAGGCACTGGGGTCCACATATTTAGTACTTAGGGGTTTGAACAGTTTTGGTTCGATTTAGACAATTTTTGGACGCAAGGTGGCATACTTTAATTGCATTATTAACGCAAAGTTTTACCCCGATATAATCATTGTTACCTGATTTGCATAGTGGAAAGTGAAAGAATCAGATGGAATTGAAAATGGTGTTATATGGGAAATAGGCGTGGCTGTAGTCCGATTTCGATCATTTTGCACTATGACATAGAAATATAAAAAACACTTTATGCACCGAATTTGGTTGAAATCGGTTGAGCAGATCTCAAGATATGGGTTTTCACCTAAAAGTGGGCTGTGCCACGCCGACTGACTAATTTTAAACGCGGTTCCTATAAAGCCAATTTATACCATCTCAGAGATAAAATTTAATGTCTCTGGCGTGTTTAGTGCTTGATTTATCGCGCTTTTAGTAGTTTTTAATAGTACCGTTATATGGGGAGTGGGCGGAGTTGCCACCCGACTTCAACTTTTTTCACACCGTCAATAGAAGTGCTAAAAACATTTGCTTCTAGTGCATTTTGTTATTATAGTATTAGCGGTTTAGGAGATATGCACATTAAACCTATTAGAGGCGGGACCACGCCCACTTTTTAAAAAAAAGTTTTAACTGCAGATGCCCCTCCCTAATGTGATCCTGTGTACCAAATAACAGTCTTGTATCTTATTGCGGAGCTTAGTTATGGCAAGTTATTTGTTTTTGATTAATGGCGTTTTGTGGGCGTGGCAGTGGTCCGATTACGCCCATCTGCAATACCAACCGTCTCACGGTAACAAGAAACATGTCTACCAAGTTTCATAAAGATATCTCAATTTTTACTCAAGTTAGAGCTTGCACGGACGGACGGACGGATAGACAGTCACCCGGATTTCAACTCGTCTCTTCATCCTGATCATTTATATATATATAACCCTATATCTAACTCGATTAGTTTTAGGTGATATAAACAACCGTTAGGTGAACAAAACTATTATACTCTGTAGCAACAAGCCGTACCTTATATAAAAATCCCGCTGACGGAGGGGCTGCATACTTTGAAAAATGCTGCAGTGTTGCAGCCGGTGTGTGCACAGTCAGCATCGGCTGCTTTGAGATACCGCTGCTGGTGCTGATGAAGGTGGTAGTGGTCGCGGGCCATTACGGGGAGCGGTTGCAGGAACGATTGCCGCTGCGGTCGTGGTGTTGGAGTTGCCCCAGGGCGCGGAACATTGATTGCGGACCTCACAGCTGGCGTTGGTGTTGCTGCCATATCTACTTCCATATTAATCTGTATGAAGAAGTTGGAATGATTATACATTTGTGGCATGTAAATTTATGGCAAATGTGCCAGGTATGTGGCAGGAATGGATCGTCAATTTGATCGATCATTGCGGTTAGAATGGTTGGTTTGCAGCGGGTTTATTGGTTAGTTATATGACTAATTCATTTTCGTCGCGGTAATATCGGCGGATTTTTTGTTATTTGCGGTTTTGTCATTAGATGCGGTTGGCAGAAAATATAATTTCACGAGCGGTCTTGTTAGCAAAACAGACAAAAACAGCCACACATTATGGTGGGCGACCTTAGCATGGACGCCTTTAATTGAAAAGGCCCATTAATCAATACTCGACACCTGTGACTGTGAAAGAGAGAGCGAAATTACAGCGTTCCGGTGGAAGTGCTGACATAATCTGCGTTCGCAACTTCTGCTTATGCAGAGTGCAGATCTTGCACAGGAAAATGCATTTGTTTATTTGGGCCTTTAGTCGGGGAATGTAGAACTCTTGGCGGACTTTATGTTGCATTAGGGCCTAATGTTTTAAAATTTATAACTTTAAGAATGTTTTCATTCCATATTCAACATTTTTCGGTTGTTTTCATTCCTAAGGATTAAATTTGCATAGTATTATTTAAATTAGTGTTTATTGTATTGAAATATTATTAAATGTTTCCAATTTTATCTTTTTTAACTCACATGTTCATGTTTTTGTGAGTGAAAATTCTTTGTCTGTTGAATATTTAAATTCTTAGTTACCGGTTTAGTCCTGAGGAACCGAACACCCAAAAAAGATCGGTAACGCGTCTATATTGCAACCTCAGAGGTGGTGAGGAAAAGCAATAAATATATAATAATCTTTTGTTTCGAAAATATTCTTGAAAGTTTTCATTATTATTTGTATTACAAATACATGTTCATAAACAAATTGTTAAACTACATCCTTTTATTTAAAACTCTATCTCAAAAAAAGGCATATTCGATCAGGTGATCACGGCTGTTTCACACACATAGGAAAACAGCTGCCCGCGCCCGTTACCCCCAGTACATGTCTTCGCGCCTCCCTAGTGGGGCGCGCCCCCTAGTTTGAAAATCAATGCATTAGGCGATGTTCTGCGTGGAGCATAAGTAAGTGGATATAATTGAGGAGTAAAGTTGCAAGTCGAGATTTCTCTGGTATGATTAGAGGGTGGCGTTCATTATACGTGAGGCTTCAATTGGCAAGCCGACCATTCGCACGAAGCAGACCTTTCGTGTCTAGCAATGGGTTAAGAACTAAGAGTGAACTCCTTTGATCAATGGGTTTTGATTATCTTAATAATGTTATAGCGCGGCTGAAGTAGCGCATGCGAGTTGATGCGATTAGAGCGACCTTTGCCTTTTGCAATTCTAGGTGCGTCAATGTATCGCATTGGGGATATTCTGAGGAAACTCCTTTAATTTTAAGTCGCTCTATGAACTTTAACATATAGGCGATTACTCTGAGGGCTCGGGAGAACGATGAAAATCGCTCAAGCATGTCAGTATCCTCCACTGCTGTGTGAAAGGTGTGAAAGGAGTGAAAGGAGAAGTGATTTTACTTGTTCGTCCCAGTCGGTTCCATCTAACCATAATTCTTGTATCAAGATTTTCGCTTGTATCATAATTGGCGAAAGCCATCCACCGGAGTCGAAAAGTTTTGCCACAGCGGATAGAATTTGTCGCTTCGTTATGGCGGATAATGCAGACATTGACTCTGTAGTGTATGAAAACTGGTCAGATATTGCATTCCATTGTATCCCCAGAGTTTTTGTTATACTTTCCTTTTCGAATTTAAGGAAATTAGTGTCCAACAGATTTTCTTTAGGTATGTCCTTTAAGATATTAGGGTGGTTCGCCGTTATCCTTTTTAACGGAAACCCTGCGGTTTTGAGGGCTTTTACCACTTGTGATAGTGATTCGTATGCTTGTTCAAGACTGTGACTTCCAGACAGGATATCGTCTACATACGTTTGTTTTTTTAACACCTGGGTTGCCAGAGGAAATTCTGAAGTGGTGTTTTCTGCCAATTCGTGCAAAGTTCGAATGGTTAAATTGGGAGCACAGTTGACGCCAAAGGTAACTGTTTTCAATTTATAGTCGCGGAGTGGACTATTGGGAGATTTTCGGAAAATAATTCCCTGAAAATCTTGATCGTCTTTATGTACGACTATTTGTCTATACATTTTTTCGACGTCTCCGTTAAATACGTATTTAAATATACGCCAATTTAAAATGAGTAGCATTAAATCTGGTTTGAGCGTGGGTCCCGTAAATAGGATATAATTTAGGGAATTTCCCGAGCTGGTGGTATGCGTTTGAGACTTCCTTAACTTGAGTGGTCATGGTGGTAGCTGGTTCCATAACTAGTCCACTTAGGATCCAACCAAGAATAGTATTTTGTGCCAGAAGTGCATTTGAAATTTTCTCAATACCTTCGAGTATTATCTGTGGTATGTGATCGCTGCCTAATAGAAGATCTTTTGCCAATTTTTTTGCTATTTATGTGATAGCGTGGAAGCATATTTGTAAGTTGCGGTAAGACTATAGCTTCTGCTTGTATGTGCTTATCCGCTTGGGGGGAAATTAGGGTAATGGGGCAGATTTTACTTGAGTTATGGACTACTCTTCCGCCCATTCCCGTGATTTCAAAATTGGATAGTTTTGTTGGCAGTTGTAGCCTATTTTGAGCCCTAGACGCTATGCAAGATCGTTGTGATCCTTGGTCTATTAAGGCTCGAAGTTTAAACAGTTCTCCTCGGTGTTCGATGGAGACGACTGCTGTTGCCAGTAGTACTCTACTTTGATTTTCGCTGTGTAGCGTTTGGGTTTTTATTGCCTTTGAGCAGCATGGTGCTTCTTGGCAATTTTCGGGATTTCCCACTTCGGGATTTGCTGTTGCAACTAAACCCGTGGCTCTTTTCATATTTTCGTTGTTTGGGGGTGAGCTGGAAAATGTGTTGTAATGCAGCATAGAATGATGTCGTTTATGACAATAAACGCAATTAAATTTGTTTTCGCACTCTTTAAGTGTATGTGCATGTGATAAGCAATTTGTACAAAGTCCTTTTGTTTTGATAAAATTGTTTCTGTCGGTAATATTCAATTTTTTGAATATCTCGCAAGATTTAAGCATATGCCCCCTGTACATAGTTCGCATGACGTTTGTTTGTACTGGTCGGATGTGAACGTTTGATTTCAGAAGAAGCTTCTATTTAAATTGTTGTTGCTACTGGCTTGGGGACTGTGGAAGCTTCTATTTAGGTCGTGTTGAACGGTTTTCGTTCTGACCATTTTTTTATCTACCCTTTCTGCGATTTCGTATTGGGTTATTAAAAAGTCTTTCATTTGTTGCCACGTCGGGCATTATTTTCGAGATGAGAGCGATCTTTCCCACAAAAGTAACGATTTTTCTGGTAATGCCGTGGTGCATATATTTACCAGAATAGGGTCCCAGCTATCTGTGGGAACATTTTGAGTCGATAAAACCGACAAATAATTAGAAACAGTGGATTGTAGTCTAATAAATTCATCACTTGTTTCTTTCTGAATTTTAGCCAAGTTCATTAGTATCGTTACTTGCTTATCGACCAATATTCTTTCATTTTCGTATCTTGCTTTTAGAGCTTCCCAAGCCAGATTGAAATTATCGTCATTTAGTGCGAACTGTTTGACTATGACGCCTGCTTGAATTTTTGTTTTGTATCGGAGGTGACACAATTTTTGTTCATTTGTTAATTTTGGGTGGTTTATGTAAACGGCTGTAAACATGTCCCGGAAGGACAGCCATTGTTCATAACCACCATGAAAGATTTCTGTATCACATGTGGGCACCTTGAGATGGATGCCTGAACTTGCCTCATGACTTTGTACTTGTGGCAGCTCTACTCGCTGATGTGGAGTAGGTGCAATTGCTTTTATTAGCTTTAGTTGATCGGAAATCATTGCTTTAGTTACTTCGAACTGGTCTAAGCAGTTCTCATATTTGGCGTAAGCCGAGGACTTAAAATTTTCTGGTAGATCTGAGTCGTCAGATTCTACTATGGCGTCATATGAAGCTTGGAGACGTGACCAAAAATTGTCAAGATTGTCTTTTTTGATTTCTAATACCGATTCAGAATTGTCCTGAATCGACGAAGATGAGAATCTAGTGCAGTATCTTATTAAACTGTCACTCTCAGCAATGAATTTACTGTATGTAATGTCTTTCCCCCTTTTTTGCTTTGTAGCACCTTGCTTTGAGCGTGTAGCTTCTGCAGGTGTACATGGACTTCTTTCGTCAGACATCATTTTTGGAACTTTTAGCACCTGAGTTGTTTTAGAATCTTTCGAGTCTGAGCTCATTTAAAAGATGTGCCGAAATAAAATAAAATATTTTCAATGTAAGAAATATATGTATATGTTTTTATTTAATGAAATGAATATATTACGCGTATGAAATGAATATATTACGCGTATTTCGAGTTTTATCGCTTTTATTATAATTAATTAATTAATATTAAACGCAAATGTGTTTTATTTTTAATTTTATTTGTATGTATTTTGTGTCCGTAATTCCTATACGGTATACCGTAGTAGTTAGCGGATCAGCTGATACATATGTACTTGACGTTATGCGCAATTGAGAGCTCGTCTTAGAGATCAATACACTTTGTACATATGTATGTATGTAATATATTATGTTTAAATATGTTTTGCGCAATCCTGCTTGTTTTTGTTGGTCAAAGAACAAGGGGTATTGCGAATATATGCCAATGTGGACTTAGAATATTATATGTATATATGCAATCCTACTTGTTTTTGTTTAACAAAGAACAAGGGGTATTGCGGAATATTTGCCAGTGTGGACTTTGAAACGAAGTACTAATGTATGTTTGTATACCTGAGCGTGTATATATGTGCGCAGTGCGAAAAGACCGCGAAAAGTAGAAGAATTTACTGCAGGTATTCCAGTAAAATGTATGTATATCAATTTTTTTGTGATATTAATGCTTTAAACGGAGGTTTTCTCCTAATATAGTATGTATATATATGTTAAATATAATATGTATATGTATGTATCATAAATTGTATTGGCCTTTGTGTATGTATGTTAATTTATTTTGTAAGTTTTCGCTTTTGTTTTATTTTCTTTTGATTTGCCTTTGCTTATTTTACGCAATCCTGCTTATACTTGATAAAGTATAAGGGGTATTGTTGGAAATAGGTGCAAGTAAATACTTGAATTATTTAGTTGTAGAGATATTTTTGTGTATTTGAACACAACGGTAAGCATTTAGGTTCGATGAATATATATTTTTTACCAAACTGTTTTATCTGTTAGCGGTATTTCGGTTTTTACCGGAAAATAAACCGAAATATAGAAACAGTTTGGTAACCGCTCTTTTTTGTTATTGCCTTTATTAAGACGGATTTATGTAATAAATAAACCGCAAAGGCATAAATTTTAACATACATATAATAATAGGATACATACAGATACTAAATGGAATCGATACGACTCACTTAAGGGTTTCCGCCAAGGGGTTTGGGGACATTGTTATATATGGGCTTGTGCGTGTGCCTTTCGTTATGTTGCCCAGTCCTTTGCTGCTTAGCTGCGGTGGGTGACTTTGGTGAGCTGGTGTGGTTGTTATTGTTTGCTGTTAAGGTTTTTGATTTAAATTCGCGCCCGCTTAATATTTCACGCACGTTGTTGGTTTTTTTTTGTTTTTTTTTTGTTATGTATATATGTTGTTCCACTGTACTGCACAGCACTATATGTGTTTGTTTTTCTTTCTTTTGTCATATATATATTTTACTTATATATATTCTTATTTTTTTCGATTTTGTTTTTTTGTTTGTTTTCTCTATAGTGCCGCTCACCATGGCTCGAAGGACCAATAAATAATTATTTCGTTGCACACTCACCTTTTTTTCACTTGTTTGCACTTTTCCGTCACCAAAAAACCAAACGGACACGGTCGGTACGGCTTATATAAAAAGAATACGGGCGGAAAAGTTTGACGTCTCTATCGCTCGAATTGCTAACGAAAAAGAAAGCCAAGTAAAAATTCAACTATAGGCACTGGGGTCCACAGATTCAGTACCTAGGGGCTTGAACAGTTTTGGTTCGATTTAGAAAATGTTTGGTCACAAGGTGGCATACTTTAAACGTATTATTAACGCAAAGTTTTACGCCGATATAATCATTGTTGTTTGATTTACATACTGGAAAGTGAACAAATCAAATGGAATTTAAAATGATGTCATATGGGACATAGGCGTGGTTGTAATCCGATTTCGCCCATTTTCGCACTATTACATAGAAATATGAGAACACTTTTTTGTACCGAATTAAAATCCGTTAAGCAGATTCCAAGATATGGGTTTTCACCTAAAAGTGGGCGGTTCCCACTATCTAATTTTGAACGTGGTTCCTATAAAATCATCTTATACCATCCCAGAGATAAAATTTAATTTCTCTGGCTTGTTTAGTGCTTGATTTATCGCGCTTTTAGTAGTTTTTAACAGTACCGTTATATGGGGAGTGGGCGGGGTTGTCATCCGATTTCACCCATTTTCACACCGTCGATAGAAATGCTAAAAGTAATTGTTTTCAGTGAATTTTGTTATTATAGCTTTAGTGGTATAGGAGATATGCACATTAAAGTTATTATGGGGCGGGACCACGCCCACTTTAAAATTTTAACTACAGATGCCCCTCCCAAATGTGATCCTGTGTACCAAATAACAGTGTTGTATCTTAGTGCAGAGCTTAGTTATGGCAATTTATTTGTTTTTGATTAATGGCGTTTGGTTGGCGTGATATGACACCGTAGACGTGTTTCGAAGTACCGCTATCGTATTAATTCAACATTTCTTTCATCGTCACAACACACTTTGCACACAGCATCAATCGTTTTCGGAACAAGAATTGATTTTGGACCACCTTCACGAAATTCGTCTTGGAGTGATTCACGAACTCTATTGAATTCACCATAGAATTATTCATACCATCGATAAAAACTGCTCCTTGATGGAATTTCAGCTCCAAAAATTTAATTAAGTTCATCGATGCCCTGTTACTAAGTTAAACCACGTCGAAAGTTGTAAAAAATAATAATAAGATGAGTATTTTAAGATACTGCAAGCAACAAAAATAGCTACTAACCACTATTACCCATGTAACTAAAATCGGGATTTTCAAACATGCGGTTGACTTTACACTTCATATATTGGTCAATATGTTGAGGTATATTAATGAAACTTAGAGAGCATTTCTTTCTGGTACTGATATATCGTAATGCCAAAAATGGATAAAATCGAATTAATACTACCCCTAGTTCCCTTGTACCTCTTATACGAATTTTGAACTTCCGGTGGGCTGCATACTGTTTATATTGGTCAGTACGTAAGGTATCCTAGGAAAATTAAATGAAAATATAACCTGCATACACTATAGTTAATTCCCGAATATGTGTGAAATTGGTCCAAATATTTTCCCAGCTCTCATGCATTACGTATAATGATTCGCATTATTTCAGCAGACTTGGTGCCCAATATGTTGGCCAGTATGTAAATATCGGTTGAGTTAATATCACATGTGTATGTCTCATTTGAAGATGATGAATTTTAGCGGAAATGAAGTAAAATATAGCAATAAAATTTAACTAGTCTATGACCTATATGTAATATATAAAATGCTCGTGTCACGGCGTTTATTGCCAAACTCCTCCGTAACAGCTGCACCGATTTTGGTGAAATTTGCTATGCATATCGGGCTGAGAATCGGCCAACATCTATTTTTCATACCACTTAATGTTTAGGGTGGTCCATCCCAAATATTGTTATTTTTTCGATAAAAATTTTTGCTTTTATTTTTACATGATTCAGTAGAGATGAAAACGAAGCCGGATTCCTCTTTCGTTCTCTCTATACAGTTTCGTCCAGGTTGTTTATTTGGTCTTATTTGCGTCTCCATTTAGTACTGATGACATGTTTGTCAATCCGAGCACAAATGTTGAGTTATAATCATAAGGAATCTACGACATATATTGTACGTATCGAAATCGTACAAGGTGCATTTCGGTATGACTTTATTTAAATTGGAATGCATCTGATTTAAACAACACAGCTATAAATCCTGAAGCGCAGTATAATGCTGTCGTATTGACAACGACTGTTATTCTGTAGTTTTTTACACTACTATGTGATGAACAAAAATCAATTTGCGACCGCTTATTATTTGGCGGCACTCTGTTAATCCTATCAGGTGATTTCAAGCACGTCCAATGTAATCTAATGATAGAACAACAACATTTGCTTAAAATCATAGCGACTGTGGCGTAAGCCACAAAGGGTCTGCTAGTATCTTAATGAAATACCAAATTTCTTGTATTCCTTTAGCGATTTCGTCGAATAATTCTTATAATTGAATTCTTTCGCACTATTTAATACAAAGTTTTGCCAACACGGCTACACCCGAACTTTCACCTGCTTAACCAATTTCAACAAAATTCGGTACATAACGTTATTTTCATATTTCTATGTTATAGTGCGAAAATGGGCGAAATCGGACTACAACCACGCCTATTTCCCCATATAACACCATTATCAATTCAATCTGATTCTTTCACTTTCCACTATGCATATCAAGCAACAATGATTATATCGGAGTAAAACTTTGCGTGAATAATACGTTTAAAGTATGCCACCTTGTGACCAAAAATTGTCTAAATCGAACCAAAACTGTTCAAGCCCCTAAGTACTAAATATGTGGACCCCAGTGCCTATAGTTGACCTTCTACCGAAAATATCAGCCAATCCACAAAAAATCTCAAACGAGTATACCATTTGACTTTGCGAGAGTATAAAATGTTCGGTTACATCCGAACTTAGCCCTTCCTTACTTGTTAGCATTCTATTCATGACATTCTCTAAAATATCTGTAATTATATTTTGTCATGATAGGAGAGCCGGCTCCTACAACTAATTTAGAGTCTTTGGAGCTTGCCTTTCGGCAAAAATTTTCCTTTTTAAAATAGCCCAAAAGGGTTCAAGTCTGGGTACTGGGGGCAGTCGAGCAGTTTGATCACGGCAAAAGTTTTCCTTTTTGAAATGGCCCAAGGACAACTTCTGCATCATAAGGCAACTAAACAGTTATTAAACTGCTATATTCCATATATTTTGGGTTATAAAAATTTAAAAACAAGTATACTTATTTAACATTATTGTATTAAAATTAAACCAGAAAGCCAATTTTGCACAAAATCTTAAAGCGGACAGAACTGTTCACACGCTCTTTCTGTTTGCTTCGATTCAAAAATATAGTTCTTTTAGTTCTTTAGTATTTACGTTCTCTGATTGTAGTACAGAACTCCATTTTCTTTGGAATAAAAATTGAAAACATTAATTACAATAATAATTTATTTTATAATTCGCTCAATAATTTCTACATAGGCTATTTCTCCGATCGAATATGTTATAAATGGTGGTTTTTCTTTATTATGATAAGAAATGTCTGCTTCGTGCTTCTTTTTTAATCCATCCAATTTTCTTTATATTATTTTCTCACAGTTCGTGATCTCTAATTGTTTTTTCCTCACAAAATACATGTATTGGCTCTATACCTATGGTGGAATGGACGGAATTGTTGTATTTGTAAACTGTAATATCCAACAACTCTGAAAAATATTTGTAAATCTTATGATTTTTGTTACTGTTGAATGCAACCGTTCTATTTGGCCATTTTCTGAGCTAATAGGAATGCTACATTGATTTTCGAGCACAAATAGGAAATAATTAGAGTTCAACGATATTTCGTTATCTACTACTACTACTATTTCAGGAACACCAAAAGCTAAAAGTATCTTTCTCAAGGGTTCTTTAAGATCTTCTGAGGCTTTTGACTTAAGGATTAAGAACAATTTATCAATCACAGTGAGCAGGATTTTATTGTTGGTGATCACAAGAGAGAATATCTAAAAATACAATTTCGAAACTTTAGAAATACACCACGCAATGACCGAAACGGGGAAAAGACTATAAATAGGCACCCAGAAAGTTCTTACAAGAATTATGCGCATGCTGATTTACATTTGCATATTACCAAAAATAATTTTTTTTTTAATTTAAAACAAGTAAGGAAGTTCTAAGTTCGGATATAACCGACCATTTTATACTCTCGCAAATTGCAAGGATCAAAGCTCGAGAAATTACTTCAGGTGCTGGCAAAATTTTATATTAAAGGAAGTATTGATCCGATTCATCCCATTTTTGACACAAAGATACTATTATCGAGAGTTTCATTTATTTATTTTATTATATGAATTTCAATTATATATCTTACACATTGACCAATATTTTCGGTAAAAAGTCAACTATAGGCACTGCGGTCCACATCTTCAGTACCTAGTTGCTTGAACAGCTTTGGTTCGATTTACACAATTTTTGGTTACAAGATGGCATACTTTAAACGCATTATTCACGCATTACCCCGATACAATCATTGTTGCTTGATTTGCATAGTGGAAAGTGAAAGAATCAGATGAAATTTAAAATGGTGTTATATGGGGAAATAAGCCTGGTTGTAATCCGATTTCGCCCATTTTCGCAATATTACATAGAAATATGAGAAGACTTTTATGTACCGAAGTTGGTTGAAATCAGTTAAGCAGATCCCAAGATAAGGGTTTTCATCTAAAAGTGGGCGGTGCCACGCCCACTGTCTAATTTTAAAGTCGATTCTTATAAGATGACTTTATACCATTCTTATAAAGTCATCACCTCCGACAACTTAATGTCTGGCGTGTTTAGTGCTTGATTTATAGCGCTTTTCTTAGTTTTTAACAGAACCGTTATATGGGGAGTAGGCGGGGTCGTCAGCCGATTTCATCCATTTTCACACTGTCGATAGAGGTGTTAAAAACATTTGTTCTCAGTAAATTGTTATTATAGCTTTAGTGGTTTAGGAGATATGCACATTAAATCAATTAGGGAGCGGGACCACGACCACTTTAAAAAAAACTTTTTAACTGCAGATGCCGCTCCCTAATGGGATCCTATATACCAAGTAACGGTCTTGCATCTTATTGTGGAGCTTAGTTGTGGCAATTTATTTGTTAGATATCTCAATTTTTACTCAAGTTACAGCTTGCACAGACGGACGGACGGACGGTCACCCGGATTTCAACTCGTCTCTTCATCCTGATCATTTATACATATATGCATAACCCTATATCTAACTCAATTAGTTTTAGGTGATACAAACAACCGTTAGGTGAACAAAACTATTATACTCTGTAGCAACAAGTTGCGAGAGTATAATAATCCTTCAAATTATATAAGAGGATTATTGGCTAAAGCCTCAGAATTTACAATAAAATAAGTAAATAATAATAAACAGAGGCTAAGCGGCCGCGTTCTCACTTTTGAGATAGTTCTGGTCAGCGTGAAGAAGTTAAGGTCAATGCGAATACTAGCATTTGGGTTCGAATCGTGAAACTCATAAAACTTATTTTTATTTATTTATTTTATTAATTGAAATCTTAACATATCTCAATTCAGTTACTTAAATATCATATTTTACTCACTGAAATTTTACTCCCTGAATTTCATATGTTTAGGTTTATTGAAATGAAATATATATATATATTATAATCACACATACATTCTTAAATATACGCACGCTGATGCTTGCCTTTTCTTGCCCCGCACAAACCAAGACTTTTTCTTCAATTTTTGCTTTTTGCGAGAACAGCTAGAACGTAGCAAGTTGAACGATCACAAGCAAGGTGGAGTCAGGGGGTGCACTGCCACATAATTATTTCAGATACATTTTTCTTAATCGAATTTACTTAAAAAACGTTTGAATAAGTATGAATTTATGTGTATTTATATTTTAACATAAATATTATTTTTCATCAGTATTTTTCAATACCTATTAAGCAACATTATAATATACTACGAGCCCTCCGTTGAAACGCCTCTGTATATGGTGCAAGCCAACGAAAAAACGGCGAGTTCGTGCGGAAATTGTTTTGTTGAAATAAAAAAACATATGACAACTTTGTCGACAAACATATATAACGGGGTTTTTTTCGAGGTATAGAGCTTTAAGTTGGCATTACTGTTCAAAATGGCGTCCGATTTAAAAGCTGTCAAATGATTTATTCTCAGTTTGGTTTGGCAATTCATCATGAATAGACTCACTCCTGAACAACGCTTGCAAATAGTGCTATTTTTTTTCGAAAATAATGGTTCTGTGCGGAATACGTATCGCGCACTACGTTCATTTTATCGTATGATGCGATAAAGTGCACGTCTGGTTTGGTGCGCTTTATGGGCTGGTGGAATCCTTGGTCCGCACTTCTTCAAAAACGATGATAGCCAGAACGTTACAGTCATTGATTATCGGTATAGAGACATGATTACTAACTTTTTCATTCCTGTATTGAACAACCATGATGTCCAGGAGCTGTGGTTCCAACAAGACGGCGAAACATGTCACACAGCTCGTGCCACACTCGATTTATTTAAAGACACGTTTGGTTATCGCCTAATTTCACGTTTTGGACCTGAATTGGCCTCCAAGACCTTGTGATTTAACACCGCTAGACTACTTACTGTGGGGTTATGTAAAGTCATTGGTATATGCGCATAAAACAAGACGTCCAGATAGGACTACATCCGAGCCAGCCGTGGTGGTCATACAAGTATGCCAGAAATCATATTTAAAATGTAATGCCAGATTATCTTTCGGATAAATAAAATTCATGCCAATCGAATAATCCATCGTTGTTTTATTGCAATTTAAATTTCTATACCTCTAAAAAAACACCCTTTACATATGAGCTCGTATATATAATGACATCAAATTGTCGAATAGTCGCGCAGTTGACAAAATTTGTTTCAATCGACAATATTGCGACAATGTTGTCACCTTTGCCTTTTTGCAGTGCTTTGTCATTGAAAATTGAAGTACTGCGATTTTCGATTTTGCTGCATTTTCATGCAATTGAATTTAGATAAAATGGGCTAAATTAAAAATCAATGATATTATTATTTAAAGTAAACATAACTATATGGAGTTCTGTTAAAAAGCGCGATAAATCAATAAATAAATAAGGAACATAAAAGATAATAGCAGAGGGCTTTATAGGAGCCGCTGTCAAAATTGGACGATGTGCCTGGCACCACCTATATTTAGGTGAACATCCATATCTCGGGACCTGCTCCACCGATTTCAACTAAATTCGGTAAGTATCATTATTCATATTGGTTGCGTTGTCGCTGAATATTTTCTGCGGCATTGAAGTTTTATATTTTGGGCCACAAAAATCTACGCCACATATAAGAAAGGATCGTAGTGCTCGAAATCTTTGGACTGGCAAATTTCTCATTATTTGGGCTTGCAACTTTGGCTTGTAATGAAAGCAATGTGTACAGTTTCTTACGGTTCTACTGCATGCTTCTCTGGCATTAATCAGCCATATGCGTTATCGAAGAAGCACAACCATCGCTTTGGCCCCAGCGTGAACCAGTACTTTATATTCATTCATAAAGTCTAGATACATTTTGCGAAGTTCTGGATCTTTCAATGTTCTCCTCTCCAGGCAATACTTGAGTACTATTATCGAAAAATGTTTAACACTTTTTTTGGTCTGGTGTGAATTTGATGCCATTTGTTTCTGAAGGTAATTCTTCGAAAGTCTAAAATTTTGGACTACCGAATTAATTGACGTTAAGTCTTCTTCAGCTTAACATAATGTGCTAGTTACAGAAGGACAAGGACTTAGATTGCTGACATATTTGCTAGACACAATCCCCCCTAAAAGGGTTTTCTGTAGCATTGGTTGATTAGGACCGCTTTTAATTTGGCCAACCGCTAACTGATCGAAAAAGGTTTCTGCACCCAATAAGACCAATCTTTTTTGATTTATGGAATTCTGGATCCGCCTATTTAATATTGTGCGGAATTTTCCAGCCATTAACATTGATGTTATTGTCTGGATGATTAGCCGAAATACTCCGCATTATCCAGAATTCCTACGAAAATTCGTATGTATTTACCCGCGACTTAGCAAACGCGCTTAATTTTGTCTCCACTTTCGTATTGGAATTTCCAATTCCTATTACGCTTAACGTTTTGTGTTGGCGTCGAATCCGCAACTTCTGTGCCAAGTCCTCCGTCATAAAGTTGACTTGGGAGCCTGAGTCCAGCAACGCTCTCGCAGGCAGGTATTCTCCATAACTAGTCCTCACTTGAATAATTGCTGTCGCCAACATTTCCCGATCCGGCATACTCGCTGTGTGCATAGCAATTGTGGTGGATGATTGCGGATGAGGTGCTGCGGGGAAGGAAACCGGATACTGGTGCAACAACGTGTGATGGGACCGATTACATACACTACATCGATCCGCTCTACACTTAGATACAGTCCCTTACGCAAACAATTTATGCATAAGGGCACCGATTTTACAAACCCGAACCTCTGTTGTACCGAAAGCGCCTTGAAAGTGGGGCAGGTAGCAAAATGGTGCTCCTTCCAATTACACTGTTGACACGTTGGAGTTAGTATTTGCAGCAACTAAAGCTGACTAAAACTAAAGTGCTGGTAATGTCTGTTCAAGTTGGATTCGCAATCCTTCCACAATTGTAGCTTATTGTAATCCAACAGTTTTTGGCACTTAGATCGGGCGGCAGACTCAACCTTTGTCATGACTGTGTTATAATAATGGAATTTGTTATTTGTTTCTCATCGCCAAGCGGTAGCAATGGGCCATAAACAGCAGACACTTCATCGATCATCGCTCGCGGTGAAGATATTGATGGCTTTGAAATAGTTGGCAGCTCAAAAAGTTTCGGAGTTGTATTGAAAAATATCAAACATTTATTATCGTAAATCTTTTTGAGACTTGCCAATGCCTTCAGATAATTTTCATCCGCCATTTGCAACGCTTTTACTGTTCCCAAAGCTTCTCCAGATAGGCAATTAACCAAGTGGTTAAATTCTTCAATATCTGGGATATTAGGATCATTATGAACCAATCTCTCAAACAAACTCATGAAATTTTTAAATTCCGAAAATTTTCCCTTGAATTTCGGCAAATTCATTTTTGGGAGTTTTTAAGTTGTGAGACGTTACGAAAGATGTTTCGGCAACTGACGTTCTATTTTTGGCTAAAATAGTTTGAATTATTGATTTCATTTCAACAATTATGCCCTCTAACTCTCCTCGGGCCATGTCGTCTTCATTAATCTCTTCAATTTTAGATTAACATTTCATTAACTTTTCCTGTAGGAATTTAATATGTCGAGCCGACATTCCAATTCAATTGGATCTAACGACATGGTTTTTTCCAGAAGGTTCGTTTTAATAAGTAAAATGCTAATTTTCGCCACCGTCCTTTGACGCTTTAACGACTTTAAGTTTGTAAACTCCCTACTTGGAGAAAAGTTGGCGATAGTTGGCTTTGGCTTGCTCATTTTGGCTTTTTGAATTAAAATTCACGATAAACTCTCAAACAACAGAAATAAATCTGGAAATATTGGGAATCGATTGACGAGAACGAAAAAAAGATATCAATTCCCAATTACACGAAAAGTCAAACGAAAGAAATAAACTCAAAATGAGCAATAGCACAATTGTAAAAATTGAAAGCGAAAAGATTTTGTTCGAGAATTAAATTTGCGAAAAGCGGAGATAATCTACGAAAAACTAACCGTATTAAAAATTTTAGATTATGCTATTTATAAAAAGGTCGCACCTTAATGCAAGGGAAAATGCTACCGCAATCCCAGAATCCCTTCACAATAACTTCAATACAGTAGATATCTATATGTATATATATATTGTAATATTATATAATCGTATGTGAACAAGGGAAAGTTAAAAACTGAAAGGGTGCGTTTGATTTGTTTATTTTATTGTTATTTTTTTTTGTTGCACCACGTTCAATAAATCGCACCCGTTACCTTATGCGTCAGTTGTTTGCCGTATTTACGTCCCTTTGGCACAGGATGCGGCGGCAGCTCATTCCCACGACGGCAGCGGAGTGATGGCAGTAGCAAATTGACGGCAGCAGCGAAGTGATGGCAGCAGCGCAGTGATAGCAGCAATGAAGTGAAGTCAGCAGCAACACAGTGATGGCAGAAAAAAACAAACAAACGGTTTTTATTTTTACCGGCACTTGAACCGGCCCATTTATTCATTTATTTTTTATATGGCAGTTTAAACGGGTTTTTTTTAACGGCTCTAAAAACTGTTTTTTAATTAGAGCAAACACGTTTTGTGCTTTTATTTGTGCACATCACTGTACTTGCGCACTATGTATTTTTTGTATTTTCTATTTTTCGTACACTTATTCGTTTTTTCTTTAACTTGTACACTTCATGGGATCACCTTCTTTTTTTTGTGTTTTACGTATCTGTTCACTTATATAATTTTTAACTTATATATATAACTCTTCACCACTTCACTTTGTTTTAAACTATCATTGTGTATTGTTTAGTAATTTTTATCACTTTTTTATTTATTTAAATCACTTTATTTGCTCTGCTCATTGCGAAAAACGCACAGGCAATTGATTCCGAAAAGATAAATTAATGTAATATTAATTTTACGAAAAATTGGTTTATAGAGCTTTAAAATTTAGTCACGGATATGTCCCTGTTCGGGCGCCATGAATTATCTCAAGCGTTTTTGAGAAAAATAAATGAATTTGGGACGCGCGACTGTACTATGAACATATTTACAACAAAGGTGTAAGTATAATTCATTTCGTTAAGTTATGGTACAAGATAAAATTGTGGTAAAAGATTTAGGTAAATATTTTTACTAGTATTATTAGGGTAAGTATTTTATATAAACTATAAAATTTATAATTTTAGTTCAATTCTGTAATATTACAATTTATAGTATTTAAAATGAATTTAAAATTTATTTTAATTTTAGCATTTATGATGTCGCTTGACGCAAAACTCCTAATATACCCTTTATAAAGATTTCCATCGTCTCACCTGTCTTTAATATGCTTAGGTTGGTATTTTAATAAATTTGAGTGGACAAGCTTTCTTAAAAATTTTGTGGCTTAGCACTGAATATGAAAGGAATTGGTTTAGACCTTGGTCGCAACCTCATATCCTTAATATAAGTAATTCCGATCCTCTGGTTGATGTTTTGCACATCAACTCAATATATTAAATTCAGCCTTTTCGGTTGAGTTTATGTACTCTATATCGTCTGTGAAGATGAGTTTAATGTAATTTTCGCTGACGGGGTGTAAAATATGGTTTTGAAACTAATTGAATTTTTATTAAATTTTCGGTTATACCCGACTTAGTCCTTCTGGGGACTGGGGTCCACATATTCAGTACCTAGGGGCTTGAACAGTTTTGGTTCAATTTAGATACATTTTGGTCACAAGGTGGCATACTTTAAACGTATTATTTACGCAAAGTTTTATCCCGATTCAATCATTGTTTCTTGATTTGCATACTGGAAAGTGAAAGAATCAAACGGAATTTAAAATGGTGTTGGGATGGATATCGTATGGGAAATAGGCGTGGTATAACATGAATAGAAACAGAGAAATATGAGAAGACTTTTATGTACCAAAGTTGGTTGAAATCGGTTAAGCGGATCCCAAGATATGGGTTTTCACCTAAAAGTGGGCGGAGCCACGTCCACTGACTAATTTTGAACGCGGTTCCTTTAAAGTCATCTCATAACATCCTAGAAATAAAATTTAATGAATCGGCTTGTTAAGTGCTTGGTTTCTCGCGCTTTTTAGTATTTTTTTAACAATACCGTTATATGGGGAGTGGGGGGGTGTCAGCCGATTTCACCCATTTTCACACTATAGGTAGAGGTGCTAAAAACATTTGCTTTCAGTGAATTTTGTTATTATAGCTTTAGCAGTTTAGGAGATATGCACATTAAACCTAATAGGGGCGGGACCGCACCCACTTTTTTTAACTACAGATGCCCTTTCTTAATGTGATCCTGTGTACCAAATAACAGTCTTGTATCTTATTGCGGAGCTTAGTTATGGCAATGTATTTGTTTTTGATTAATGGCGTTGGAGTAGTCCGATTACGCCCATCTGCAATACCAACAGTCTTACGGTACCAAGAAACATGTGTACCAAGTTTCATAAAGATATCTCAATTTTTACTCAAGTTACAGCTTGCACGGACGGACGGACAGGCAGTCACCCGGATTTCAACTCGTCTCTTAATCCTGATCATTTATATATACATAACTCTATATCTAACTCGATTAGCTTTAGGTGATACAAACAACCGTTAGGTGAACCAAACTATTATACTCGTACTCTGTAGCAACAAGTTGCGAGAGTATAAAAAGAGTGTGGTTGAAATTGATTAGAACGTATTTTAAGAACATATAAGTATAAAAGTGTCAAACATACATCCATTAATGCTCGCCAATGTACCATATGTATATATGTATGTCGTCAAAAAAGACAGCAACATTTTCTATATGCTCCCGAAGAATGTCATCGAGTGCCCTCTGAAATATAGACGGATAATTCTTTGCACCAAAGAGAAGACGTGCAAACTCGCGGCCTTCTCCATGTCGGCTTTATTGAGAGGGATTTGGTGGAATCCACTTTTGAGGCCTATCACCGCAAAATATTTGTTTTTCGCCAATCGTGCTAAAACGTCATTAATTTGAGAAATGGGATATTGATTAGGAATGGTAACTGAATTTAGTTTACTTAATCAATCACCATTCCGTATTTCTTTTTTCCTGATGAGTCAGGTTGTTTGGAATGATCCTGATAGGCGAATTATGTGGAGATCGTGAAAGTCTAATTCTCTAACAACCCTTTGGTTTGTTTTTTAACTTTATAATTAAGTGATACTGGATATGCATAAAATCTAGAATTAACTGGATTACTAACAGTTGTTCTTATCTGTCGTTTCAAGCAGTTATGAGCGTTAACTTTTTGTTAGGTTCCGTGAAAACTTAGGATATTTTCCTATTATATTGTTAATTTTTTGTTTCTGGTCGCATCAAGATATGCCTTATTCGAATGTCAATTGCTTTCACTGCCTAGGAAGCTTGTTGTTAAAAATTAATTTTAATGTTACCGTTTATTATCATAAAATTTTCTTGTGTATGATGACAGAAAACTTTTTCAAAGCATCAAACCCTAAAATTTCATGAAATGACGTAAGCGTTGGTAATATAATACTTTAATTTTAACCGATTTAATGAACAGATTTGTATGAAAATTATAAGTGATTATTACACTTACTTACAGAGTTAGCGTAACTCTAAAGACAGACGTATCCGCACTACAATGTGCACTACAATTGAAGCTCGGGGAACTAGTACCAGCAAAGTGGGACACATATGGTATCTTATGAGTTTGACACTCATCAGATGATGGATGGATTCCATCTTAGCTATAGATCCAAGCTATTAATTAATTAGATTAAATTATTAAAATATATGAGAAAGAAAACTAAATATTTTAGACTACGAAACATACTACTTGTATATACAAGGGTTGCCTAAAAACAAATATAATTTTAGATTTTTTTCCATTTTTGTTTTTTTTTTTTCGATTTTCACTTTTATCTTGAATTAAAATTTTTTTTATTAATATCAAGTCGACGGAAAACATATGATTGTGGCAGAAGAACTTAAAACTTTGGGTGTGTTCAATGCAATCGATCGTAGTACATAACACAACACCACATAACTTCTATGGTTTCTTGAACGCCTTTTTAGTACAGAATCTTATTTCGGAACAAAAACTCAAAATACGGTTGACAAACATATGTTTTGTCATAAAAGGCGCTTTCGTTTGGTATTGGGTTTTTAATAAGAGCACATTGAATATAATTCTTGTTTGCGCCGGCGTCTATAACAAAGTTAAGATTTCAATTGCTCGTCTTACATTCAAAATAAGACGGAGACGAGCTTGTTATTCTGAAAAAGGCACATCAGTTGTATCGTTGTGTTTTGGAGCGATGCCGCCAAAGGCAGTTTTCCAAAATGTCTTTAATTATTTTGAGGATTATTTATGTAGTTTACTGCTCTAGTTTTTATAATATTGGCCACTTCCATTGGGACTGGACCGGACTTTTGGAGCAAAAGGTTTTTGGTGGCCTGTTATCTTGGCTTTTACGAGTATATGTTATTGTTGAAAAGTTGGTCGAATATTATTGCAATTGATAAATTGTCGGAAGTTTTGTTAATTTATTGGCGCCAAAAACTGGTTGTTCGGTTGTCGTATCTGCTATAGGTAAGCTACTTGAGAGTAAAATTGTGGTCGATTATTGATATTTAATGAGTGGAGAGTGTATACCGCTAGGTAAAATTGGTGTACAGTTTGGTTACCTGGTACCAGTGCTAACAATTATTATTCCAAAATATTTACGTCTCTTTTATCTGCGTAATGCAGATTAAGACATTTTTTATATTTTACGTTGCAATCCCACTTTAGGAATACTTTTACATTCACTGGCATACGCTTTACTTATGTTATAAATTAGGGCTTTCAACTCTGGCATTGCTACTGGAATATTAGGAATGTAATAGGTTAGGGGTAGCATTACTTGGAACAGCTTTGTTGGGATTTAGGACTGGTGGTCTTATAACATTTGGATTCATTTTAGTTCAGATGTTTTTCAATAATTGAAGTAAATAAGAATACGTATAATGTATATAACATACAGTTAAGCTTAAAATGAAGAAAAACTAGTTTTTCTTAAGTAATTTAATATCTCACCTCACTTTGTTGATGTTTCCTAAATTTCTAAAAATTTTCTTTAAAAATATAAGTTCACAGTTTATTCATTTATGTTTTTTCTTAGCTGTAAAAAGTTTTAATTTATTTGGCTAAATGTGCATCAATACACCACATTAGTACACAACATTACTCAGACACACAACACTGACACACCGTATTCACAAGCTCACAAATACAATACAACATCCACGAGACACCACACTTGCGAATTCCACAACTGGTCAACACCACACACCAACAATAACAAAAGGACAGAGGGCGATCGGTCCGACGCCTTTTTCGTCACAGCGATCGCACGGAGATAACGTTTTGGAGTTGCGCCCCTTTTTTGTCGTACGCATTTACGTTTTTTACAAGATCTTATATATTGTGAAATTCTAAGCAATTATATTGTACAATAATTATTTTTATAAAGTTCGGGAAACAAATTTGAACGAAAAAATCTGGAAAATCACACTTTTGGCAAGCCTGAATACTTAGCCGAAAAGGATATTGGCCGTCTTAACAAGTTTGTTATCGGCACAAAGCGTTTTGTCGACTTGTAAGGGTCTTTTGATCCAGCTTATATGAGTTTTTTAGGTACCGCAACAGACCGGCGTTTACACTGGCTAAGTGAGATCCACGGCCTCCTAACCTAACCTAATGTAACTGTGAAGTTTTTCTTGATCTGGAGAGTTTTTCGTGAAAAAAGATGTTCACATCACCTCGACGTTAGAAAAGTAAACATGGAAACAAGAAAGGCACTATTAATTTACAAAAAAAGCAAAATTACACATATGTATGTATATAATTAAAAAAAACTTTACATTTTAATTAACGTAAAATTACCAATTATTTATTTTACAAAGCAAACTAGTTATTTATTCCAATCAAAAAAAAAAAAACAATGTTTCCGACTTCCTCAGCAAGGTGGGCTTAACGAATGTGTATTTCTTTTTTATCATATTACTTAACGACGAAAACAGGGTTTTGCAAGCAATATGACTAAGAATTTGTGTGTGATTGCTAAAAACGAGTAAATGAAACATAATTACAATTAAGCTGCGTTTAAGCAAATAATGCCCCTGTATATATTTTGCACCCCAAAACCACTGGAGGAAACCAAACTGAGTTGTATCGTTTCTATATATTACTTGTTATAAATATGTATGTACAAATGTATGTTAAAATACAATTTTATATACATAGATAATATAAAATCGGGAATTTAAAATTAGTTTGAACGGTCAAAACAAACGGTTACCAAACTGTTTAAATTTTCAGTTATTTTACCGGAAACCGGACATACCGCTATAAGGCAAAACAGTTTGGTACTATATATATTATATATATATATATACATACATACTTACACATAGAGCAGTGCGCGCACATGTATTGTATTTATTGATAAGTAATAATATCAAAAATTCTATTCTTCCATGTGTACATTACAGAGCATGTAAATGAACTACATATTGATGTACATAAATGTGTATGTATATACATACATAAATTGTTAGTAAACAATTGAAATTAGAAAATTGTTAAAAAAGTAAAATATGTATTTTACTGCATAATCTTTCGCATTTTATCATGCCGCATTTGTGAAAAAAAATCCTGCTTATTGCTTTATTAAGCATAATGGTGCTACCGGAAATTTTTCGCAAGTAAACGCTTGAATTTGTGTTTTTTGTTAAATTGGTGTGTTGTTAGAACACAATGGTAAGTTTATAGGCATTACTTTATTATGTACTACATTATATATATATATACACTATATTCCATCGGTCGACACAGAGCTACACGCTCAAAGCAAGGTGCTACAAAACAAAAACGGGTGAAAGATATTTCATACACCAAATTTATCTCTGAGAGTGACAGTCTAATACGATACTGCACTCGATTATCATCTTCGCCAATTCAGGTCAATTCTGAATCGGTATTAGAAATCAAAAAGGAAAATCGCTATAATTTCTGGACACTGCATCTGACGCAATAGTAGAATCTGACGACTCAGATATACCTGAAAATTTTAAATCCTCGACTTACGCTAAGTACGAAAACTGGTTAGACCAGTTTGAAGAAACAAAAGCAATGATTTCGGATCAATTAAAATTAATTAAAGCAATTGCACCTACTCCTAAATTACGATAATTTCAATCTGGCTTGCGAAGCTTTAAAAGCAAGATACCAAAATGAAAGAATATTGGTCGATAAGCAAGTAACGATACTAATGAACTTGCCTAAAATTCAGAAAGAAACAAGGGAAGAATTTATTAGGCTACAATCCACTGTTTCTAATTGTTTGTCGGTTTTATCGACTCAAAATGTTCCCACAGACAGCTGAGCCCCATTCTAGTAAATATATAATATATATCAGAAAAATCCCTACTTTTGTGGGAACAATCGCTCTCATTTCGGAAAAAATGCCCAACGTGGCAGCAAATAAAAGAATTTCTAACTACCTAATAGGAAATAGCAGAAAGGGTAGACAAACAACTAGTTAGAACTAAAAACGTTCAAAACGACCTCAATAGATGCTTCAATAGACCCCATACCAGTAGCAACAACATTTAAAATAGAAGCTTTTTTAAAAACCAATCGTTCACATCCGAACAGTATAAACAAACGTCATGCAAACTGTGTACAGGAGGGCATAAGCTCAAATCTTGCGAGAAATTCAAAAAATTGAAAATTGTCGATAGGAACAATTTTGTGAGAACAAAAAAACTTTTTACTCTGCATGTCCCGTGCGCATACTCTTAAAGAGTGTGAAAACAAATTCAATTGCGTATATTGCCACAAAAGACGTTATTCAATGTTCCATATCACAAATTTTTCCAGCTCACCTCAAATTAATGTTAACAGGGCTACGGGATTAATTACAACAGCAAATCCTGAAATACAAAATGGCGAAAATCGCCAAGAAGCATCATGCTGCTCAAATGCATCAAAAACGCAAACGCTACACAGCGAAAATCAATGTACGGTACTACTACCCACAGCAGTCGTCTCCATCAAACACCGAGGAGAACTATTTAAACTTAGGGACCCTAATATACCAAGCATCACAACGATCATTTATAGCGTCTAAGGCACAAAATAGGTTACAACTGCCAACAAAACTAGCCAATTTTGAAATCAAGGGAATGGGCGGAAGAGTGGCCCAAAACATAAACAAAATCTGCCCCATTACCCTAACTTCCCCCAAAGCGGATAAGCGCATTAAAGCAGTAGATATTGTCTTACCGCAACTAACAAACATGCTTCCAAGCTATCACATAAATACCAAGCATTGGCAAAAGGTTTCACACCTAAAGCTAGCAGATCCCAACTGCAACACTCCCGCACAAATACACCTTCTATTAGGCAGCGATCACATACCACAGATAATACTCGAAGGTATTGAGAAAATTTCAAACACACTTCTGGTCCAAAATACTATTTTTGGTTTGATCCTAAGTGAACTTGTTACGGAACCAGTTACCACCATGACCACGCAAGTTGAGGAAATCTCAAACGAATACCTCAATTCACAATTAAAGAAATTTTGAGAGTTAGAAGAGCTCCCCCTATATCAATTACAACCCCAGAAGATCAGTATTGTGAAGACTTTTACAAAGATCAGATAATGGTCGGTACGTCGTACGACTACCACTAAAAAAACAATTTCCTAACACACTCGCCTTAGGTCACTCTCGCAAATTCTTTTCCGAAAATCCCCCAATAGTCCCCTACGCGACTATAAATTAAGTTACTACGCTACTACTAGCCAAACTAGTATCAATGGTGCGAATGTATTTAAACATGGCAAAATCTGTATCTATATCTGTGGTCCGATTCGGAAATTGTACTAGCCTGGCTAGAAAACCCAACATATGCATGGAAGACGTATATTTCCAATCGAACGTCTCAAATACCTGACCTAGTGGGATCAGCCACTTGGCGAGACTTACCCAGTGCTGACAATCCTGCTGATCTAGGTAGAAGAGGGTGCAAACCCCTGCACCTTACCACCACCAATCTCTGGTGGAATGGTCCCCGATGATTAACAGTATCTACCGATTCTTGGCCACAATCGCCCATGCGCAATATAATTGCCCCAGAAAGTCGAAAAATCGACTCCTTTCACACAGCAGTGGAGGATACTGACATTCTTGAGCGATTTTCATCGTTCTCCCGAGCCCTCAGAGTAATCGCCTATATGTTACAGTTCAAAAAGTGACTTAAAATTAAAGTTAAGGGAGTTCCCTCAGAATATCCCCAATGCGATACATTGATGCACCTAGAATTTCCAAAGGCAAAGGTCGCTCTAATCTCTGCAAGAGAAATCTCGACTTGCCACTTTACTCCTCAGTTATACCGTCAAGAGTTTTATATTCCCCGGCTTAAGCCCGAAATAAAAAAATGCATTTTCATGTTTAAGATCTGCACTCTGCATAAGTAGAAGTTGCGAACGCAGATTATGGCAGCACTTCCACCGGAACGCTGCAACTTCGCTGTGCATTTCTCCATTACAGGTGTCGATTTTGCTAGGCCTTTTCAAATAAAGGCGACCATGCTTAGGTCGCCCACCATAATGAAAGGCTATGTGGCTGTCTTTGTCTGTTTTACGACAAAAGCAGTGTACCTCGAGCTATGTACGACTCTGACTAAGGAGGCTTCTCTCGCTGCATTTGCTCGCTTCGTCGGACGACGCGGCTTCCCCTCAAAACTAATGAGCGATAACGGCGAAGCCTTTATTGGAGCATAAAGAGCCACTGGAAAACAGTTTGTGGATTTAATTAGACAAGTATCACCTGAAATTATTCAGAAGTATGCCCCCCAAGGCATTAATTAGCAGTTTATCCCCCCAAGCGCTCCTCATATGGGTGGTTTATGGGAATTAGCTGAAAAAAAGCTTTGAATCCCTCTTCGAAAAAGTAGCGGGAAATCACAAATTTAATTATGAAAAATTCACCACCTTATTAATTCGAATTGAAGCCGTTCTCAATTCGCGGCCACTAACAACACTTGCGCAAGATCCCTCTGACTTCACACCCCTAACTCCAGGGCATTTTTTCAAAGGAGCTCCCATTCTAGCCATACCTGAGCCAGGCGTGGAGTCGCTATCCTTATTAAATCGCTGGGAAAGAATTAAAATTCTCCATCACGATTTCAGCCGCCGATGGAAAAAAAAATACATAAAGGATCTCCATAAACGATACCGTTGGAAGACTCCTGAACAAGCACCAAAACTTGGAGATTGTGTAATCATCCATGATGATTGTCTACCTCCTACCGAATGGTGGCATGGGCGCATAGAAAAGATACATTACGGTTCCGACGGTCCCATACAGACCGCTCGTGAAGCTATGCTTTCTCCCAACTACTGATAATAGTGACACAGCAAGACGCAAACAATCAACCAATATTACCGCAATATAATAAAATAATCAAATTAAGAATCAAAAAACCGAAAAACTCGCTAATAACCGTTAAAAATAACAAATAACTAATGAAAAATAGTCAATCAATACGACGACTTATTCATGCCTCATAGCGTGGCACAATTATCCATATCCTTTATATGACAAATCTGTATAATTAAACAACTCTTTAATACAGATTAACATGGATGTGGATACGCCAACTGTGCGGTGGGCTACCAACGTGCCCCAATCTGCAGCTGCAACTTCCCTTGCAACCGCACCTGCAACGACACCGATATCAGCACCAGTTCCTCGTGGTGGTACGCGACCACCACCGACGCTATCATCACTGCCTTCAGAGGTACATCGTAAAGGATGTTCCATATATTGTATCCACGGGTCTGTGCTAAATTTGCTGCAAACCACATCACACGCTACTTCATCGCATCTCGAGGCGCGACGTCGGTCGCCCACCTACCCTTCGTAGCCACGCAACGAGACCTCAACCCTCAACTCGTGCGGTCCACCCGCGGAATGGAATATCAATACGGCGTCGTCAGCCTTGACCGCAACCACGTCGTTCCACGGGTCTAAGCAGCGTTGTTGCAAAGCTACAACAGCTTCAGCGACTACTAGGCTAATCATTTGCTTAGGGGAGCCGGGATGGCTAAATGACCACTCCATCCCCCCACACCATAAGACACTGTCACACCACATTCACCACATCAATTCACATCCACATCACCACACTTACTTACCATACATTCCACATCTCTACACCATGCACCAACACTCACACAAATAAAATATCACCACGATCTCACTACCATGAAGACATCTATAGATACTATACAAGGGACTAAAAAGGGATCCCGCTCGCTTTTTCAAATTACCACTTGCTAACGATCATATCTTCGGTTCAAGCACCCGCATAAATCAACTCCTTTTTTTTCGTTATAAACTAATTTTGCCAACGGTGAGTGAAATTAAAATTAATTTATTAGCTAATTAAATAAAAGTTTTTGTCGATCTAAAATATTTTACAATTCTAAAATAGTTTTACAATTCTAAAATATTTTTCCGTGGCGAAACATCTGCGTGAATATATGCACGTTCATATATATATTTGCAAGGGAAGCGGTGACAATCAGCGTGCGTTCGTTTATTTATTCGGCACATCTCGAATTTTCTACCAACAACCCAATATTGTGACGCTTTGTCGTCGTATCAGTCCTTCGACACGCTGACTCTTTGACATGAAACCAAAAAACGTGAGCTGATATGAAAATGCCTACGGCAAAACACAATTCTTAACATTCGGGCATGTTAAGAGAGCTGTATGTGTACAGATTCCCCGCTGTTATAAAAGCGAGAAATGATTTGATTATTTTGCTTGTGAGGTGAATTCCCCGACTGAAATTTTACAAATGTCCGCTGTCGAACCTTCACCTTCTCGTTCATTTACGTTCTCTAGTCGAACATCGTTCAAACAATATATACCAAGCTAGCCGGACAAATGCGGAATGAAAATTTGGTGGATAATTCGAATTCATACCCTTTAAAAGTTTTGAGGTAAAGAAAATAATTAAATAGCCACATTTAGCTCAAAACTTCGTAGAGCAATTATGTCGTTTAACAACTATTTCACCAGCTTCGAACTAGCAAATAGTTGGTTCTTAAATGGTCTAATAAGCGTGGGAACACTGAAAAATAGGTTACCTGTACCATCCCAATTTCAAGCAAATCCATTTAAAACTCTTGAAAGTAATATGTTTGGATTTTGCAATACAATGTCGTTGAACTCATATGTACCAAAAAATAATCGCTGCGTATTACAAGTATTACTCTCCACGAAACACCATTCACGAATTGAAGATGCCGAAAAGGAGGTGTGGATACATTGGCCAAACTGTGCCATGCGTATACTATGCGTCGTAAAACAAATCGCTGACCCATGCTTTATTTTCACAACATAATTGATGTGTTCCAAAAAGAAAGAACCGATGCCTGAGCAATATTTGTCTGAGCAATATTTGTCGCATGTGTAAACAAATTTAAATGAATGTAAAAAAAATTTTTGGTAAATATGTACTTAATGACCCTCACTTCGTAGGGAGTTGGGGTTGTAAGGGGTGACACAATTAAGTGTCCTTTTTATGAATTCGAAGGAATTACCCGTCGGTCACCCCTTAAAAAAAGTTATGTAGATTACAAATCCGTGAGCGGAAAGTGAATTTTTTCAATAATTTATGTATATTTTTCAATATTTATTTACACACTTTGCACATATCACATATTCAAGTCACTTAGTTGTTGTTGTTGTTGTAGCGGCAAAATTCTGTAGAATTCAGATCTCTTAGCTGTAATTACCAGTTCAGTGTGTTAAACATTTTCTTATGAAAAAAATATACTGAAGAAATGTAATAGTCAAAACTCCTTTCCGCACTGGCGGCCTTCGGCCGCGCTTCAAAAAAAATAACCCTGGTCGGTCAAAAACCGGGGTGTTCATAATTCAATCGCGTCAAACTCCTCTCTGCACAAACAGCAGCGGGAAGGAGTTTGACGCGATTGAATTATGAACACCCCGGTTTTTGACCGACCAGGGTTGAATTTGGGAATATGCTGTTATCACGAAATTTTAACCCTTCATATAATTTTTTTGAAGGGTGGCCGACGGCTAAATCCACTGAAATTGTATTTCACAGACTCCCTTCACATACCATCTGCAACCCCAACCCCTTCCGAAGTGGGGGTCATTAAGAACATAATTACCAAATTTTTGTACAGAACATTCAAGTAAAATATTGCAATGTGAATTAAATATAGATATTTAGATTTACGTATGAAACGTTAATACCGATTTATATGTATTAATACTTAAAACCTTATTATTAATATTAATTACTTTGTCTATTAAAAGCAAAAAACTAAACAGTACTAAATAAACCAAAAAAAGTTTAATGTAATAGTACACAATGGTGTTATATGGTTTTCTCCTTGAATCATGTTCGGAGTCTCACAGATTCTTCTGAGCGGTTGCGTTATAAAAAAATTCTGAGCTGGTGAAGTTTTAAGCCGTTTATGTTGTTTAATATACTGGATATTTAAAAATTTTCCCTAAAATAATGTGGTTCAGCGCCTAATATGAATGAAATTGGTCTGGAAGCCCCTTATACCTATTATGATGATTTTCGTTTCACAGATCATTTGAGTTAACTGGGTTGATTTTAATACCAATATCCGGAATATGAAGGGAAATATATTTAGTAATGATACTAAGTGAGTGATTATAAGTCGTAAGGTCTGGCCTGATTGTACTAATTTTACATTGCTCTGGTATACTTGAGAGAAATTCGATAAATATATAACTCACACAATGACCGACATATTCGGCATATCGCGAATAATCATATGTAGTATATTTTAATCGAGGTAATTCGTAGAACAATTCTTCATATTTTCAACATTAAACTATAATATTTTTAATATTACAAGCTCAGTTAATTTTGCTAAGATATCTTATATATTTACCGATATACAAGTTTAAAGCCAATCGGAACTTTTTTACAGGGATGCTCACGAATCGTGCCACAAAAACAAACCGTAAGAACTCTTTTTTAAATCAATGCATTACATATATTATTTTTATTGTATAGTACATTTTATTTTATTTTATTTTATATAACTAATTACTTTTAAAATATATAGATATTAAAATAAATGACCTCTATGCCTCCTAAATAGAAAGTTATCCATTGCGGTCTGAAGGGTTGAAGTGGGGATTGTCTCAATTATCAATTTAATAGACTGCTTCAATCCAGTCAGATTTTTGGGTTTTGCTTTGTACACCTCTTGCTCTACATAACCTATAAAAAAAAACATGTGGCAGTCAGGTCAAGTGACCTTGTGGGAAAGTTGCTCCATCATGCTGGAACCAAACTCTATTGAAAGGAATACGTCTTCAGCGCAATTCTGGGTAAAAAAAATAATCCAACGTCTTTAAATAACGGTGCCCATTGACAGTTACTGTTACACTGTTTTCTTCAAAGAAGTATGGCCCGACAATACACCTTGATGAAACTGCGCACCACACGGTGACTCGTTTTCGTGGATTATTTCTGAATTTGATTCTCTCCATATATGCTTCTTTACATCAAAATGGGCCTCATCAGATAAAAACTGGCAATTTATCAAGATATTGTCTTCTTCGGCCATTCCAATAATTTTTTGGCAAAATTCCAGGCGAATAGGTAAATGTAGAGGGTTTAAACAACTTGTTGTTTGAACTTTGTACGGAAATAGGTTTAAGTCATCATGAATTATCCGTTGCATTAACGGGTCTGCTAACTCCAAATTGCGAGTCGAAAATCCTGGATTTGCTTGAATTGACGGTGCAACCGCCGCGATTATTTCTTGAACACGAACATACGGATCTCGATGGTACGGTCTTCTTGCAATACCTCCAGAGTCGGCGAACATGTTTACAGACCTCATAATGGTCCATTTACTCGGGGGAGTGCCGTCAAAATCCCGTTGAATTCTATTCGGACAGAAATAACGGACTACAAAGCATAGTACCGCTGTACTATTCAAACCCTCTTTTCGGTATCCCAAGCATTAATTTTAAAAAAACCTAAATAATAACTTGCCAAATGAAGTAAGTCGATTACTCACACAGAAAAAAGGTAAGACAGTTTCGTTTTGTAGCACGATTCGTGAGCCACCCTGTATTGGGTATATGGTATCTTATGTTATATTATGATAGTTGTAGTATAAAACCGATTTAATCTATTTTTGACATTACCAATATGTGATATTAGTTATATGGGGATAATGCAAGTTTCCATCCCATTATATCAATTTTAGGCACAAAGGGGTACCGTTATTAGAAAAGCAGACTCTCTCAATTTTATTAAGAACTTACATATTTGCATTTATATCCGGTATAAACTCAGCCAGAAATTCGAAAATTTTTCTATTGGGTATATGGGGGCTAATGAAATTATTGATCCCATTCAACCCATTTTTGACACACAGGTATACCATTATCAAGATTCTTTAAAAATTTCTGTAATATATATCACAGATTGACTGATATTTTCGATAAATAAATATATACCATATTTAGGGATATTTAATTCCCCTCTTATCCAAGGTATATTTCCGTCAATTAGAAACAGTAATTTATAATCCCTTTGCATAAAAGTGGATCTACCAACATTGAAAACAATAGAGGTATCGCAAAACTATCAGTTATACCTAAAATTTTTGAAGATATTATCACAGACCAAATAACTGTTTCGATTTCTCCATTAAATTCTTCTTTTCAGCATAGATTTCGCAAAAGGAAATCTACTCTAAAAATTTACCTGAATTTGTGAACCATGCATCATTGGTTTTAGGGAACATAAGCATACGGATTTTATATTCACTGAGCAAAGCTTTCGATAAAGAAAATCTCTCGATTCTCGTACATAAACTTGCTCTTCTGGGTCATATTTTCTTCAATGGTCATCTTGTTATCCTTATAATAGAACACCATTAGTGATGTCTCTTCAGGTGTTCCACAAGGCAGTCATCTTGGCCCGATTCTGTTCTTGTTATTTATAACCGATATCTTTTCTGTAATAGAATACTCAAAAATTGCTTGGTATATGATAGAAATGATTTACCATTGAATCTCAAAAACTGTTAGACTGTGTGCTTTTCCCGTAGATTTGTACACCCCTCACTTTATGTAATAAAAAACTATAGAATAGAGCAAGTTTTTAATTTTGTTGATTTGGGAGTTACTATGGATTAAGCTTAGTGATTTTAGTCTTCATATTGATACAATGGTCTAGAAAGCAAAAGGTGTTCTCAAACTAAAGCACTTTTTACAAGTCTGGTTAGACCTATCTTGGTATATGACTCTGTTGTATGGAACCTTAGTTACCAACTGTATTCTGACAAGTTAGAGTCTGTTCAAAAACAATTTTTACTATTTGACTTAGGATTTTCGATAGGATTCTAGGTTAAGTCTACCTCTATATATTGTACTATAAATCCTGAATGGAACAGTTTGCAGTGTTTCTCTCCTGCCTTAAAATAAATTTAATATCCCAGTTCGCTTTTCGAGGCATTTTAGACTCTTACTGTCAAAATCTTCATCTAATTTTGAAATAAACGAATAATTCCGACGCATATGTCTTAATTTTGATTCTCATTACTGCATAATTGATTTATCTGACTCACTTTTCCTAATTAGAAAGATCTTAATAAATAAAATCGTAACGATTTGTTATAACATATGTTTAAATCTTAGCTGTTGAAATTTCTGTACCTGAGCAGCTTTAGATCTCGACGCTTAAGAAACTTTCTTGGATTTCATCACTCGGCTACTTCAGCATGTATGCGGGTTACACCAATTGAGTCGGTTGGGCGAGATGAGGTAAATCGTTGGGTTATTATTATTAATAAGTCGCAATAGGAACTGGGGTCCACATATTCGGTACCTGAGTGCTTGAACAGTTTTGGTCATAAGGTTGCACCTCAAAAGCACTATAAGTGCAAAGTTTTATCCGGATACATCGATTCCTTTTGATTTGTATACTGGAAAGTAAAGTAATCAGATGAAATTTAAAATTGTGTTATATTGGAAGTAGGCGATGTTTTTGTCGGATTTTTCACGTTTTCGCAGTGTAATTCAGGATTGTAAAGGTAATACCAAATTTTCCGTCGTGTTGGTCCCGAGATATGGATTTTTCCCAAAAGGTGGGCGATGCCACGTCCATCGTCCAAATTTGACACCGGCTCTTATAAAGCCCTTTCGTACATTTTGTACATTTGGCTCCTTTGTTTATAGGTTTATAGATTTATCGCACTTTTAGTAGTTTTTATTAAAATTTTTAAATTTATAAAATTAAGGTTATAATCCGAATTCACACATTTTCACGGTGGAGTAGGAATGCCAAAAAGATGTCCCTGGGTAAACTTGGTTATTATAGCTTGAATGGTTTTAGAGATATTTATATTAAACTTTTAGTGGGCGGGGCCACGTCTTTCTTAATCGAAAACCTATAAAATACTATAACTTAACTCAACAATAAGATACAATATTGTTGTTGGTACAACGAATCGCATATCACCGAAACCACTAAAGTCTAATCATCCAAATTTGTTCAGAATAAATGTCCTCCGACAGTGTGAAAATGGATGAAATCAAATGAATTTATTGTTTTACAACTTCACGCAAATAATGCCTTCATGGTGTGCCATCTCGAGTCTAAAAATTGTCAAAATAGGGCCAAAATTGTTCAAGCCCCCAGACATCGAATATGGGGACCCAGTACCTAGTGTCCACTTTTTAACAAAAATATCGCTCAATCTGTCAGACATATAATTGATCAGAGATAATCCTTTTTTGATCATAATATTCCTGTATGTCAAAAATTGATTGAATCGAGTCAATACTTCCCATAGCCTCCATACACCCAATATAAAGATTTTTGAACTTCCCGTTGACTTTATACGGCATATATCGATAAATATTTGAGTAATATTTATAATAACAGTGTAATGTTGTGTTTAAATGGATAAAATTAGATGAAAACTAGACCTAGCCCCCATATAACTAATATCAAGATTTTCAAACATCCGGCTGACTTTACTCCATATATGTACATATATTGGTGATGGTATGTAAGGTACCTTAATGAAACTCAGACAGCATATGTTAATATAATTAATACTTGTAAGTTGCGAGAGTATAAAATGTTGGGTTCACTCCTTCTTTACTTGCTTAATATAATATAAAGTTTTGCCAACATCTGAAAGTATTTCTCCGGCTTTGATCTTTGCGAGAGTAAAAACTGTTTAGTTACACCTGAATTTAGGCCTTCTTACTTGTTTTAAGATGTTTTTGTATTGTAGTATCTAACTAGGCTGTAACATGAGATTCCAAAGCGTGATGGTTTAATCGATATAGGCATAGTGTTAACATCGTTTGCATTCCATGTACAAATATTTAGTTAAAAGTTTACAGCTTGTGGTTTGCCGCTTTGATTAAATTTTGAATTATATGTTGCATTGTACAAATAAATTGTGTTATGCATTGGGTTAAGTTTAAAATCATACTTTCAACGCTTCCGCTTGATAATTTTTGGGACAATCCCATTTGTACAGTGAAGCTTTTTACAACATTCACATAACTTCCCTGAACAACGTTATTTTTAACATTACCAGGATTTGAATTCGGTAATTATACGGTGGAACAGGTATTTCAAATTGTACATATGGTATATTGGATGTGTTTCATTTCTCGAAAGCTAGTTAGCTCAATTAACATCAAACAGTTGCTGTGGTACCTTGTTTCTATTGAAAATATTTACTACAGCTTTAATGCCGTAAGCATATTCTTCAGATTCTGTACCTTAAGTAATAACAACTAAGCTCTTAACGCTATTCAGTTGATACGAATATTAATTTGTGTTAATTGTTTTTATTGGTTGGCTTACTTGCTACGGACATTCTTTCCCCTACACTCGTATAGACCAGAACAAACAAAGTAAAATAAAACTAAAGGAGTCCGGATCCCCCATAAAAAAAAGCTGGAAAGAGCTACAAGTAATTCCGAAAAGTGGGCAGCGTTTCCAAAAGAGTGGAAGGTGAGAATCACGACTTAGACGTCGGCGCCGATGCTGCGAACCACAAGCTATTTATGACTAATTGCAAAAGTAAGTTCAGGGCACGTGTCGGGTTTTCAATAGGAATGATATGATTTCTAAGTTTCATTTTTAATATTTCATGTTCTGCAATCTACGGGCGCGATTCAATACAACATAAATGAAACAACCAAACTTACAATTACTTGAAAAAACTTACATAAGCCACCGGAGAGTACCCTAATAAGCAACGTGAGAAGAGAAAATAAACGCAGCAGAAAAAACGACGGATAATAAAAAGAGAAGAGAAAGGAAGAACTATAAGTAATGCTTTAAACCCATAAAACCTTGGCGAAAAAAAAGTGAAGTCAATCCAATTAAATTTGCAAATAGAGGCATTTTATGCACATATGTACATATGTATGTTAATTTTCAGTTTTATCGGTATTTCGATGGAAATAAATAACCGTACGAAATAACTGAAAAAAAAATATATATATATACACGGTACCTTCCTTAGCTTATTTTGTGCCTTCAAACACACTGTTATATTCTTTCAAAAAAAATTGTTTTTCCAAAGTCAAGTATTCTTACTTGCAATATTTCCAGCGATACCCCTTGGGCTAATAAAGCAACAAGCAGGATCGCTTATAACACATAAGCAAAAGCTAACATAAACAAAAACTCATACATATTACAGAAATACATTCATACATATGTGCATGTATAAACCTATGATTTAAATACAAAATTTTTTGGTCTTTAAAACTTTCCTTTCTATCATACATGCATATATGCATACATAATCATATGGTACATACATAAATTAACTGATTTTAAAAGTTACAAGGAAACTACTGTTGTTCAAATACCTGCCTGATTAATTCGTGTCCCCAAACACACCACAAGACAAAATACAAAAAAGAATTATATAAGTCAAGTTCATCGGCTTGCAAACTTTCCAGCGATACCCCTAAGCATTCTCAGCGAAACTTTACAAAAACGCGTTACATATATGCATGTACATACAATTATATACGTTCATACATATATCAATACTCGTTTAACTAAAAACTATACGGTCAAAACGGATTAACATATCCAAACATATGAAAATTTAAATTAACATACATATGTATGTCAATATATACATTTGTTGTTTATAACAAATTTATGTTCGCGTTCCTTTTAAACAAATGTAGATAGATTCAGATAATAAAAACGAATATTAATACAAACAAAATATACAAATTAATCGCGAGTGAAACGAATACCCAGCAAACAAATTTTATGATACTAATAATACGGATATAAATTTTAGCAAAATCTAAACTGACTTGTACGGTAAACAAAAACAAAAACATTACAATATACGAATTTTACAATCGAAGCTTTCAACAGCACAAATAAATTTTTTAACTACTGCTTTAGACGGCAAAACTAAAATTTTTTACTACAATCTTATTATAGCAATTTTTATACTCTCGCAACCTGTTGCTACAGAGTATAATAGTTTTGTTCACCTAACGGTTGTTTGTATCACCTAAAACTAATCGAGTTAGATATAGGGTTATGTATATATAAATGATCAGGATGAAGAGACGAGTTGAAATCCGGGTGACTGTCTGTCCGTCCGTCCGTCCGTCCATCTGATTCTTTCACTTTCCACTATGCAAATCAGGCAACAATGACTGTATCGGGATAAAACTTTGCGTGAATAATGCGATTAAAGTATGCCACCTTGTGGCCAAAAATTGTCTAAATCGAACCAAAACTGTTTAAGCCCCTAAGTATTAAATATGTGGACCCCAGTGCCTATAGTTGACCTTCTACCGAAAATATCAGTCAATCCACAAAGAAATCTCAAACGAGTATACTATTTGACGTTGCGAGAGTATAAAATGTTCGGTTACATCCGAACTTAGCCTTCCTTACTTGTTTAAATTAAATCAATTATAAAACCATTTAATAGCTAGCTAATAGCTTTCAATTTATTTCAAAACATTCTTATAAGTGCAATTTAATACATCAAAAGAGGTTAAACCAAGAACACCTCTATCATTAGAAATTCCAAAATGGCTGATGATGATAAAGCACAAGGCACACCTGCAGAAGCTACACGCTCAAAGAAGGGTGCAAAACAAAAAAGAACCAAAGACAATTCAGTGTCAAGGTTCATAATTGAAAGTGACACTTTTATTAGATACTGCACACAATTTAGGCACGCGTTCTGGCAGCGTACGATACGATACTAGATACTGAAGACACTGAACTCCCAGAAAACATTAAACATAACAAAACAGCTTCGGCGTCAGCCAAATATGAAAACTGTCTCGATCAGTACGAAACTACTATTAGACCAAATACATTTATTAAGGCCATGTAGATCCACTACTCCTCCTCCGAGAGTAGTTACAAATCCAAAAGAAAATCTAGATTCAGGTATATTTTTGAAAGTACCAGCTTGTGATACTGAAGTTTTTCATGGAGGTTATGATCAATAGATGTCCGGGACATGTTCACTGCCGTGTATATCAACCATCCTAAACTTTCACGAGCAAAAAAGCTGTACCATATCAGGTACAAAACAAAAGGGGAAGCAGGCAGTATTGTCAAGCCTTTCGCTTTGAATGACGAAAATTTTAATCTGGCTTGGGATGCACTGGTCGGAAGAGTATTGGTAGATATTCAAATAACTATTTTCATTAATTTACTAAAAATTCAACAAAAAAACAGCTAAAAATTTCAATAATTATACTCGACAGTGACACAACCCGATGCTGCTTTGCTACGATGGGAGCAATCACTAGTGGCAAGAAAGAAAGCGCCAAACTGGCATCAAATGAAAGAATTTTTAACAACTCAGTGTGAAGTAGCTGAGCTAGTAGACAAAGAGGTAGTTAAGCCAAAATGTCATCAAAATGACTCAAATATAAACTTTTTTAAACCCTAAGTCAGTAATAACACACAATATAATAGACACGTTAATAGAAGCCAAACATTTGTGTCAAATCAAACAAATCATTGGCAATCATTATGTGAAATTTGTAAAGGAAGGCATTATATAAGAACTTGCGAGAAATTTAAAAAAATGTCCGTCCCAGATAGAAACAATTTTGTCTGACAACCTAAGCTGTCTGTTCAAATCTCACTGGACAAAAGACTGTGTACTGTCAACGACGACATTACTCAATGCTTCACATAACCAATTTTACAAATATAAGCAAAATCACATACATAAAACCACGGGTCTAGTCGCGACAATAAAATCAGGTAATCCCGAACTTTAGAATCCCGATGATAAAGAGGAACATCCATGTTGCTCAAAAGGAGCAAAAATTCAAGCTCTTCATTCCAAGAACGAATGCAAAATTCTTTTACCCACAGCGGTCATTTCTATAGAACATAATGGAGATTTACTCAAATTAAGAGCATTAATAAACAAGGCTCTCAAAGGTCCTTTATTTCATCAAGTGCTCAGAATTAAAATAAATAAGAATAAAATTAGCAGATCCCCATCACAAATCGACATATTATTGAGCAGCGACTTAATACCTTAAAAAATTATTGAAGGTATGGATAAAATCTCAAATAATTTGTTAGCCCAAAACACAATCTTTGGAAGGATATTAAGTAGCCAAGTCACAGAAAAAATGTATGGGCAAATTTGAGTACATAAAGATGACCGAGATTTCCTTTATTACGTATAGTCTTCCGAAAAAAAAGTTATAGTCCAATCAGCGACTACAAACTTAAAACAGTTACCTTTGGCATCAATTGCGCACCCTATTTAGCCATTAAGACATTCCATGAAGTGGAAAAAACCTGTCAAACAAATTTGCCTTTAGCAACTTCTGTGCTACAAAAACAAACATACGTTGACGATATTTTATCAGGTAGCCACAGTCTCTCATTAGTGCGCAAATCACTATATCAAGTGATCAAAGGGTTCCCCCTAAAGAAAATTACATCAAATCATCCCGAGATAATAAAAAAACATTAAAAGGGAAGACTTATTAGATACAAACTTCCTTAAATTTGAAAAGGCCAGTACTGCAAAAACCCTCGGGATTCAATGGATTCATATACAATTGAGTCAATATCTGCAATATCCGCCATAACCAAACATCAAATACTTTCCTTTCCTCATTCAAGACTTGTGGCAAGATGAAACAGAATGGGATGAGCACGTAAAATACATACGTTTAACAATGTGGGTTAAACTTGCTAACAATCTACATACAATCTCGAAAATGTGAACTCCTCGATGGGTAAATTTCGCACCAGACTATAATGTAGAATTACATCGTTCCTGTGATGACTCCGAAAAGGCCCATTGTGCAACAGTTTACGTATGCACTGAGTATGATAACAAAATATCTTCACGTCTTTTGGTAGCCAAAGCCAAAGTTGCTCCCCTGAAAACACTAAGCCTGCCACGGCTCGAACTGAATGGTGCTCTTCTGTTATCAAAACTAGTTTCAACTATCCAAACCCATTTGAAATTGCCCAATAATCAGATTCAGAAATATTGTAGTTTTAGCACGGTTAGCAAAACCATCATATACTTGGAAGACTTATGTGCCTAACCGCATAACTCAAATATTAGACTTAGTTGGCCCATCACAATGACACCATGTTGCAAGTGCAGACAATCCAGCGGATCTTGGGACAAGAGGCTGCAAACCACTTCGTCTCACCAGCATTACACTCTGGTGAAACGGTCCTACGTGGTTAACAGTATCACAAGAAGTCGGGCCAAAGTTTCCCACTCGCTATATAATAGCTCCTGAAATTCAGAGAATTGAAAATTTTCATATCACTCCTAATGAACATGATATATTACATCGATTTTCATCATTCCCAAAAGCACTAAGAGTAGTCGCTTCATGTTGAAATTTATCCTAAGACTTAAAGAAACGGTTAAAGGAATAACAAATAATCCTTCCGTACAACTAACGCATTCCGCCAAGGTCAACCTTATCACATATACACAAACTCGCTATTTCATTCGGGAAAAATCAAAGTAAGTCGAAAGACGACCCCTCGATAAGGGAAGCTCACTTCTCGTTTTAAATTCTGTTTTGGACACTAAAGGCTTAATCCGGGCACATGGAAGACAAGTGCATTCCATCCTTAATTATAGAGAACGACATCCCAGTATTATTCCTGAGAAATCCCGTCTTACTTATTTATTTCTAATATATCTTTACCAACTTACATTACATGGTGAGCATTGTTTGATGCAACAAATGGTCCGACTAGAATTTATACACCACTTCTCATCCAGAAAAGGGTATGTGGCTGTCTTTGTATGCTTCACGACAAAGGCGGTACACCTCGAGCTATGTTCGGATCTGTCTACAGCGTTTGCCCGCTATGTCGGACGACGCGGATTTCCATAAAAAATTATGAGCGACAATGGTAAAAACGTTATCGGAGCTCAAAGAGCCACAGAGAAAGAGTTTGGTAAAAATTACTAAAGCGGTCTCCCCAGAAACTGTTAAAAAATATACACCACAAGGAATCGATTGGCAGTTTATACTTCCATGTTTTCCTCACATGGGCGTACTTTGGGAAACAGCGGTAAAAAGTCCCAATTAAGGAAAACGGCAGGAAATCATAAATTTAATTACTTGCTGGTAAAGTACAATACTAAATTCAAAACCCATCCCACCACTCTCGCAAGATCCCTCCGATTTCACAGCTCTTACACCTGGACATTTCCTCAGAGGAGCCCCACTTCTCGCCATACCTGAAGCAGAAGGAGAATCACTCAATTAGAGAATCACAAAATAGATTGATGGGAAAAAATTAAGATACTTCATCATAAATTCAGCCATAGATGGAAGGAAGATTACCTTAAAGATCTCCATGAGAGACATCGGTGGAAAACGATCCAGAAGGAACCAAATGCGGGCGAGTGTGTCATCATATGCCTTCCCCCAACCGAATGGTGACTACGTCGCACTGAAAAGCTTCATCGGGGACGAGATGGTCACATAAGAATAGTCGATGTACGTACAAAAACCGGTATACTAATTCGACCATTAGTAAAATTGTGTTTCCTTCCGAACAGCGAAGAACCGATAACACAAGCCCCGTGAAGACAAGCGCATAAATTAAATCAAAACCGACAATTAATTCGTTTATTTCGACATACTACCGTTTTATAATACGTACATGCAAATCTAACACTAACAAACGCGATTAAAAATTAACCACAACATATATTCATATATATAAATATATATATCTATCAAACCAACCAACAAATATCATAATTCAAAATTATGAGCCAAATCATATTTTTATATATTCCTATTCCAATAGCAATGGGCGTAGAAAATATACACAGCACTCCCAAGACTGTGAGGTCCGTAATTGCTGCGCCTAGAGCATCAGCTCCACCCAGCGCAGCATCAAGGATGCAAATCGCCGCGACTCCGCTCAGCCAACCATCTGCAGCAGCAGTCAGAGATGCAAACGAGGAGCAGTTTGAAGAGCATTTGCATCCACATCCAGCATCCAGAATGAAGCCCGCTCAACGCCAACAGATCGCCAGAGCCCACGGCCACTGCATGACTTGCTTAGCAAATACTCACTCCACCTTTGACTATGTAACCGACGGCTCGTGTCAATATTGCCAACGATCGCCCCACACATTGTTCCATCGATTCCCTCGACGAGCAAATCCGTAGACAACGCACAGTCACCGGCACAGACAACACGGGGATTTTCAGCGCCAAGGAGTACATTGTCCCAAGCCATCTAGAGGGCCACGCACGCGGCCACCTCCACCACCCTATGGTCATCGCAACCAGCGACAAAGAGCAACCGGATTAATAATAACCCAACGATTACCCTCCTCCCGCCCAACCGACGCGAGGGGCGCAATCCGCATACGTGCGGAATTAGCCGAGTCAGAAAAGGCAAGAGAGTTTTTTAAGTGTTGAGATCAAAAACTGCTCAGCTACAGAAACAAAAATTTCAACAGCTAAGATTTATAGTAACAATATAATAAATTGTTACATTTTCATTCAGAAAACAATAAAATCTTTTTAATTTTGAAAAGTGAGTCAGATAAGTCAAATGTGCTGTAATGAGAATTAAAATCATGACATATACGGCGGAATGGCTCGTTTAGTTCAAAATTTGATCTACAGAATTTTAACAGTAAAGGTCTAAACTGCTTCGAAGCGGGCTATTAAATTTAATTTCAGACAGGAGAAAAGAACTGCAAACTGTTCCATTCAAGATTTTCACTAAGAATATTATGCCAAGCATTTCCCTACGACTAGAAAGTGTAGGTAGATTAATAAGTTTTAAGCGACTAGTGTATGGAGGTAGACTTACCCTAGAATCCCATCTATCTAAGGTGAAAAGTAAAAATTGTTTTTGAACAGACTCTAACTTGTCAGAATGGATTTGGTAGCTAGGGTTCCATACAACAGAGCCATATTCCAATATAGGTCTAACCAAAGTGGTATATAGTGTTTTAGTAATGTACGGATCTCTAAATTCTTTAGACCAACGTTTAACAAAGCTGAGGACAGCTTTTGCTTTCAAGACCATGGCGTCAATATGAAGACAAAAATTAAGCTTAGGGTCTATATTAACTAGCAAATCAACATAGTTAAAAACTTGCTCCAGAATATGGTGTTTTATTACATAAGAAGAGGGGTGCACAGATCTACGGGAAAAGCACATCATCTTACATTTATTCAGATTCAATGCAAAATCATTTCTATCACACCATGCAACCATATTGTTTAAGTCTTTCCTCAGTTGAAGTGTATGACTAAAAAAGCTTTACGTCGTCAGCGTATAATAAAATTTTTGAGAATTCTGCTACTGAAGAGATATCGTTAATAAACAACAAGAACAGAATCGGGCCAAGATGACTACCCTGCGGAACACCTGAAGAAACATTAATTGTATCTGAAGGTGTATCCTCAAATATCACTCGTTGTGTTCTATTATAAAGATAAGAAGCTACCCATTGAAGAAATATTGGCTGAAAGCCCAGAAGATCAAGTTTATGTATGAGAATCGAGAGATTTACTTTATCGAAAGCTTTGCTAAAATATGTGTATATAACATCCGTAAGCTTATATGTATTCCCTAAAACCCAATGTTTTAGAAATTCAAGCAAGTTTGTTAGAGTCGATTTCCCTTTACAAAATCTATGCTGAGATGAGGAAATTAACGGAGAAATCGAAAAGGTTAGATGGTCAGTGATGATACCTTCAAAAAGTTTAGGTATAACTGATACCACTATAGTTTTCAATGTTGGATCTAAATCCACTTTTATGCAAAGGAATTATAAATGACTGTTTCCATATTGAAGGAAATATACCGTGTTAAAGAGAGGAATTAAATATCCTTGTCAAAGGCAAGTAAATATATTTAGCACTATTTTTTAGGAAGCATGAGGTTATCACGTCTAGGCCGTAACTAAAAGATGGTTTTTACTTATTTAATTTAAGTAGGACGTCTTCTTAAGAAAAAGTATTATACTATTGGAACATACTTTTCAAATAATTTCGTAATAATGTTATTAAAATTAGAGACACTCAATTCAATATCACCATTATAATTAGGCCATGATATTGTAGAAAGTTCTGTATTTAACTTTTTAAAATTAGCTTTTGCAAAGTTGAACCGAGTACGGACGCACGAAGTTTGATATTATTATCGCGTACACTGCTCATGATTTCGACAGATATTTCCAAAGCAGGATGATACGAGTCCTCTGGTAGAACAAGAGGATTACTCTGAATAACGGAACAATTTGAAGAGGTATCAACGTATACTATATTAATTGGTTCAGACCCAACTCGGACATTTTTTCGAGAAACTCATGAAAACATGACCGATTGCAAATCGGTACCATATAGTCATCGAAAGCTTTCCACGAAGCACACGGTAAATTGGAATTTCCTAATACGTTTATTGAATCTGCATTATTTGCCATCGAAGTAGCACTATTTATTAAAGAAGCTGCATGTATACAGATAAGTCAGAATGGGTTGATATATAAGAAAGGGTTAAATAATTTAAGCAACTATTAAGGGGGCCGGAATGTTCATGCGACTTCTGATCCCGCGACTTTTAGCATCTCAGCACAAATCCCACCGTTCAACATCAGATAACACAACACAACATAATACAACACCACATATAACATACCATATCACCCACCAACACAACCATATACAACTAACCAACCACACTATACACCCACACTTCAATCATCGTCTTTTGCACTACCCAAATGAACAAAAAGGATTGTTCAGACCAGAATGGGCCCCTTTTTCTTGACACTCGTTCGTAAAGTGAAAACGAAGCAGCGTAGGATGTCCGTGAAGTGTTCCCTCAAGTGAAAGTGGAAAATTAGGGAACATCAAACAAGTATGATTAAAATTAATTAAAATTTAAAATTTTTAAAGTAAAATTGTTTGAATTGAAATTGAAGTATACCTGTTAAACGAATTGTGAAAGGATTAAACAATTTAAAACTAAGTGAGTAAACATTTTGAAAATAATCGTTCTCCAATTGCAACTTTGTGTTCGATTCTGGTGCGAAGAAAATCCACAAATTATTCAGAATTAACTATTACATTCACCTAAATTGACAGTATGGTGTGGTTTTTGGTCTGGTTCTGGTCGTATCATCGCTCCGTACTTCTTTCGAAATGATGACAAAGTTACTGTAAATGGAGAGATGTTTAGATCAATGATAACCAATTTTGTATGGCCGCAATTGGAAGACGTTGATATTGGCATCATCTGGTTCCAACAACACGGGGCTATGTGCCACACAGCATGTGCAACAACCGAATTATTGCTAGAAATGTTTGGAGATTCGATAATTTCAAGAAATTGTGACATTGTTGTGATTTAAAATCATAGGACTGCTTCTTGTTGGGTTATTTGAAGTCATTGGTCCTTAGCACTAAACCAGAATCTCTTCAAGCTTTAGAAGTCAATACTGAAAGTGCTATTCATGACATACGACTTGATTTAGTCGAAAAAGTACTCGAAAATTGAATTCATCGAATTCGTTCCGATAAAAGAAGTCGTGGCGGCCATTTAAATAATGTTATATTCAGAACTTAATTGTATGGATTGTACTTCACACTAAAGAACATTTGAATTTCCTTACCAATTAGTGCGTTTTTTCCCATTATATCAGTCTTATTGGAAAAGTTAACGTTTTCATGTTACATCGCTATAGCAACCCTGACATACCAGCAGTATGCTGGGAGAGGGGCGCAAGTAGCTACCGGATGGTGTCAGGCTATATGCCACACGATGCGGATCAAGTACCACATCAGCTGGTAAAAGGGCTGGTACGGGACAGCCAGGCATCCAAGTGCATGATTATACTTGGATGTGACTCAAACGCGCACCACACAATATGGGGCAGCACAGACGTCAATGATAGAGGTGAGTGTCTCTTTAAGTACTTACAGTTTAATTTAACAAAACTATCCCAAGGGGAGGAAGATTGGGATAGTTATTAAAACCTCCCAAGGTCATAATAAAAAGAGGTTAGGAAAGAAAAAAATGTGCATAGCTTTGGATACCTTCTGGACGGCATCCAGTGAAGAGTTTTTAGGCCTACCAATTCCCACTTTCTAGGTAGCTGTGAAAGCTTTACAGTGGAGTATACAAAAGACAGCGGAGCAGAGATAGACTCCACTGCTATAGATATAGTGTCAGAAAGCAACGTACGCTGGGCAATAAAAAGATTCAAGCCCTTCAAGTCGACGGGACCAGACGGTTTATTCCTACCTCAATTACAGAGTTGCAGAATTACATAATTGATTAGCTAGCAACCATTCTTAAGAGGGCGCTGCAATTAAACTATATTCCTTTGTTATGGAGGAAAGTCTAGGTAATATATATACCTAAGGCAGGCAAAAGCTCACATTCAAGTCCAAAGAATTTCACACCAATTAGCATCTCCTCACTCTTCCTAAAAACGTTGGAAAGGCTAATAGAAATTCACATAAGAGACAAACTAAAACCAGAAAAACTGACTGCTTCGCAGCATGCGTATTCTAAAGGAAAATCCACAGAGACTGCACTAAGCTCAGTGGTGGCGGAGATCAAAAAATCTCAGGAAGTTAACGAATACACTCAAATTGCCTTTTTGCTTTTAGATATAGAACAGACGCTTACGAGCAAGTCAATAATTTCAACGCTGGGAGCTTCAACGATGTGCAGATCTGTCCAAACAGGTACACCTCAAGGAGGCGTGTTATCCCCACTTGTCTGGATCTTAGCAATGAATAAATGGTTGTTAAATCTAGAAAATAAGGGGGTACATGTTGTGGCCTACGCTGACGATGTGTGGTTTCGATTAGAGCTAAATTCCTGAACACCCTTGCTAGCTTTATGCAAACAATATTAAATGACATAAGTCGTTTGGCCGTATCGTGCGGACCAAACATGAATGTTGATAAGGCAAGCTCCTTAGGACTTATCTTAGACAGGAAGCTTTCATTGAAACCAAACATAGATGCTAGGGTGAAGAAAGCAGCTACAGCACTTTACACCTACAAAAGGATGGCGTCTCATGCTTCATAGGCTCTACACAGTAGTTGTTAGACCGATTATGACATTGGTATGGTGGCCAATATTGGAAAAGAAATACGCGGTGAGGCGAATGGAAAGCATACAAAGAGCAGCTAGTATATGCATCAGTGGAACTCTTAGAACAACGCCAAGTCAAGCACTAAACGTCATTTTACATTTACTGCCAACAGAATTGTTGTGTAAGCAGCTAGCAACGAAGTCAGCTCTAAGGCTAAGGAAATCCTCCCAACTAGTCGCCTGTAATTAGGGGCATTCTAAGATACTTAGCAAATTTCTGTTTCTACCCACTACCACGTAATCGAAATCGTATCGAATTTTACTTGCCTTACCTTCAGAGAACAGTGGCATAAGGGCGAGGTGGACAAGGACACAGGGGTTCGCATCTATACGGATGAGTCCAAACTACAATAGATAATCGAGTGGTAGGTGGTGTTTTTCAGCAAAATTAGATACCAAAATCGCGTCCGTTTATCAGACAACTGCAAGGGTTACAGCAAGCAAAAAAAGCCTTGTTGTTCTCAGAAGAAGTGTTGTGTTTTCATTATTTAAATGTCAAACTTAATTTAAAAATTATAATTACATATACCAATAGTACTGAATAAAGTTATAAGTATTAACAAATATCAGAACACGTCTGTAATGATGGTAGCTCAATCCAGAAGAAGAAAGTTGCGTTTTACAAACGCTCAGGGCTGAGAACTATGAACACTAAAATTCAGTGTTGTACAATTTTACTTTCATATCACATCCCCCTTATTAATTATAGACTTATTAATTAATATTTCTATATCAAATCAGGAGCTGTAAAATGAGTAACTTGTTGTCGCGATCGGTAGCTTCTACTTCTTCTATTGCGATGGTGCGCAGTTATAGTCATTGAAATGAGATAGTTTGTGTTGATAAATATGGTTGCATGTTTGCCTCGCCTTACAACTTAACCATTGCTGAATATGTGGATGTCGATTCCGGTACAGGTATCCATTGAAGTGACAGTATTATGATGGGTGTTTTGCTATTACATTCTGCTTTTGATCTTGGTTTGAGTTCGTTAATATAACGTCTTATGGTACCTATGTTTGACTTTACCTTACACAACATTTTTTCAGTCGAATGAATTATAATCCCTTTGATCAACTTTTATCCTTTCGCGTAGTTTCGCGCTTATTAGTTTACTAGATTGAAATTTGTATGTGTTTACGTTTTTAGATTTTGTGCTGGTGTCTCTAAAAGTTGAGTTAGCATGGTACTAACTGAACGACCAAGGAGAAGTTCAGCAGGTGTTTTCCCATTGGCATTAGGAGTAAATGGATAAGTAGCTAAATATTTGACTATGGCGCACCGGATGGATATACCTTCGTTGATACTTTTTTGAACTGCGGTTTTAAATGTTTGGACAAAACCTTCCGCGAGTCAGTTGGATGCTGGATAAAACGGTGCAGTTGTTATGTGTACAATACCATATGACTTGAAAAATTATTGAAAGTCCCATTTAGATATTGGTGGAATTTCTTAACTCCAAAACTATTGCTAATCCTTCGTTCTTCATAGTTTTTGATGCAAATGCCATTCCCAACTGGATAAATGTGCGAGAGAGCGTCATCAATGCCAAAAGAGGAGGCGTCGGCTGCTAACATAATTGGCAATTGTTCAATGAAATGAGCTAACTGCGTAGCATTAATTATATGTAATTTAAGAGCTTTAAAAGTTTGCTGTTCCAGGCCCCATGTTAAATGTACATTTTTACGCTGTAGCTTATTTAGTGGAGTGGCTAACTGGGAAAAATTCGGGATGAAGTTGCAATAGTAGTCAACTTTACCTATAAAAGCTTCTAGTTGCGTTATATTCATGGGTAGTTTCAGTTGCTTAACTGCTTGAATGCCTGAATAGTCTGGGAGGATTCTTTTAGTGCTTACCCTTCTAACCAATTTCATTATCCAAAAAGATATATATTTCCCGTTTGCACTTGATACCGTTGTCGTCGAGTATTTTGATTAATTGTTCTACTCGTTTTACATGAGCAGCATGATGAGCTGAGTTGATTTAGCCAAGTCCGTCTGTCTGTCCGTCTGTCTGTGTATATGCAAACTAGTCCCTCAGTTTTTAAGCTATCGATTTGAAATTTTGCACCTGTCCTTTTCTCGCTAAGAAGCTGCTCATTTGTCGGTCACTCACTATAGCATATAGCTGCCATTCAAACTGACCAATCGGAATCAAGTGCTTGTATGGAAAACTTTTTTATTTGACGTAATATCTTCCCGAAATTTGGCATGATTTATTTTCTAAGGCAACAATTTAATCTTCGAACAAATTGTTCAGATCGTATCACTATAGCATATAGTTTCCATACAAACTGAACGATCGGAATCTAGTGCTTGTATGGAAAACTCATCCATTTGACGAGATATCTTCACGAAATCAGACACCAGTTATTGTTTAAAGCAACAATTTATTCTTCGCAAAAATTATCCAGATCAGAACACTATATCATATAGCTGCCATACAAATTAAACGATCGGAATCCAGTTTTTGTAAGCAGCCTTTGCATTTGTGAACTGGTATTGGTGCTAAGGCAATCGGTGACGCCCAGTTACTGAATTTAACATGTCCGGTATTAATAAGCCTATCAGCTTCCTCACGGAATTTTGAAATTTGCTCGAATGGCATTTGTATTGTCAAAAACTGTTTCGTATTTCCTGCATAAATCTTAGATATGTTTGGCATAATCACCTTTACCAACTACGTTGTCAATTTGTGAATAAGTCTAGCCCAAATAGATTGTTAGTATTTTCTATATTTGCAACTATTACAACATTGCTTGTTTGCTTGTTTCCACACTTTGCTTTAGTGTGCAATTCACCCAATATTGGAATAAGCTGCTGTCCAAATGCATATAATGATTTTGTACACTTTACTACAATAATTTCGGTCTATTCAATATATTTTATGTCTGTAAATTGATTATTGAAACAGTTGCGCTTGAATCTATCTGAGAATGTATTGCTTTGTTAGAAATTTCCAAATCGATACACTTTTATTTGCTTCAACTTCTACTATGTCAGCTTCAATATTCACTACATCCAATGTACAAATATGTTGTTAATTTTTTTGTCTGTTTTGGTTCCACTTTCGCTTTGGAAACGTTGTGCTTTTACTAACACTTTTGCTCTATTTTGGCATACAAACTGTTTCATTACGTTTGCATTTATATTCTGTTCTCTTTTCATTTTATTTTCACTTGTTTTCTTTCCATCTTTTCGTGTCTGCATTGTGTTCACCTGCATCTCGTATGTTTCAGCAATTAAGAACACATCTTCCAGTGACGATTGAAATTTTGGAAGCGCGACTGCGTGGACTTGATCGTATGAGTTGGATGGATGAGTATAAGTTTGCTGAACAGCTCGTGGCGGAAAGATTAAATGTACATTCCCTTGCAATTCCACGAAGTTCTACAACCCATTCACGGTGCGTTTGCGTATGCTTAATTTTTCGCTTAAAAAATTCATAATGAGCTGCGACTACATGACGTTTCGACTGGAAATGCTCCGTTAATTTGTCTGTCAACTGTATGTATGTTTGCGATTACAGGGTTGCAACGCCGAATAAATTTTTAAAAGTTCGAACAATTCCATACCGACCCATGATAAGAACAAAGGAGTTTTGCTTGTAAAGACTGCTTACCGAATCGGCTATAAAATGTTGAGAAAGTTGTTCCAGACAGGATTCCCACTTTTGATGGTCTTTATTAAATTCTTGGAACGGTGGAACCACTGTTGCTTTTTCTACGCGGTTAGGACTGTCAGCGTTGAACATGGATTGCTGAATTGACTGCACGCACGGTTTCTGCTGCCTCCTCTCCCGTAAATGTTGTGTTTTCATTTATTTGAAAACCAGTGTTGTACAATTTTACGTTTATATCAAGAAGTGTGCTCTCAACAAGGAGTATATCTATATATACAGATAGCCAAGCGGCTTTAAAGTCTCGTAGGGTTTCGTCAAAGATAGTGAAAGAATGTCTTGATCTTTTAGTGGGTCTAACATCCTATTTTACTATAAAGCTGCAATGGGTTTCAGAGCTTAGTGATATCCCTGGTAACTGTGGAGCAGATAAACTAGCCGAAACTCCGAAAATTAGGAATTTGTATGCCTTTTGCTACTTGTAAGAATTCTAGTAGAAGGCCTTAAAAGTCATTGTCTAATTGGCAGACATGCCAGAAGACCAGCGCACCATACAACTACTATTGTAGAAGCTATCAAGAGGTACTCGTAAAAGAAGAGGAGACCGTAAATTTTTTTCTATGCGGATGCAAGGCTCTACAAGGCTGTTGTATACAGGAAAGGAAATGCAACTATCGGTCGAGGGTCAAGTATGATACTGTCGACGTTTTAGAGGTTGCACAAATAAATACATTTGTAGAGATGAACTTTATCAACTGGCAGGTCGCGGATAGCCGAACGGCCTGTAGTAGCACGTCAGTTGCGAAATAAGTTAAAACGAATAAGCAACCCCCGACGATGAGCGGCAGGAGTGGAGGATGCGGTTTAAAGCTAGTAGATCCGCTGAAGCTCCTGTGACTGTGGCGAATAGACACCGCCTCATAGAAATATGTGTCTGTCTCATCATGCATGGGCAGGTCCTAAAAGATATGGCAGTAGTCAGAGTCCTAGGGCACGCGGTTACACTAGAGATTAGAGATCTGGACGAGGCAACGTTAGTCGAAGAAGTCTGCAAAGCAATAAATGAGAACCTGCCCGATGATGACAAAATAGGAAGCAGTGCCATTAAATCCATGCGTCGCCTCAAAGACGAAACGCAAGTAGCACTTATTAGTCTTCCCGTAACAGTCTCGAATAAACTCCTTAGCGCAAATAAAATAAGGATAGGCTGGGTCAATTGTAGAATCCGAGAAGTCGCCAGACCAGTCCGCTGCTTCAAATGTCTCGAGTTTGGACATACACTACGCAATTGTAAAAGCACTAGAGATCTTACTGGCTCGTGTTTTCGATGCGGAGAGAAAGGTCACACCGCAAAAGGTTGTATTAAAGACCCTTTGTGTGTGCTATGCCCACAAGGTGGAAATAAGCACCCGACTGGTTGTTACAGCTGCCCAGCGTACAAAAAGGCTGTTGAAAAACCTCAGGCAAATGATTAGGTGCCTCCAACTGAACCTGAATCACTGCTCAGCAGTTCAAGCACTACTGACAAAAACTGCATCAGATTTTAACACAGACGTACTACTGCTCAGCGAACAGTACAAAACCACAGGTAGTGACAGTAATTGGACCGAAGACAAAAGCTCAAAATCCGTGATATGGGCTTTTAGCAATATACCGTTCGAAGAAGCACCCAAATGTCAAGATAATGGCTTTGTATATGCAAGGATAAAAGGCATAAATTTTTATAGCTGCTACGCAGCCCCCAGCCTATCACTTACGCAATTTCAGGACATGCTCTTCAAGCTCACAACGCACGCAAGGGGTAAGGTACCGCTAGTGGTAGCCGGCGATTTTAATGCATGGGCGGTCGAATGCGAAGTACAGTTACAAATGCGAGGGGTACAGCCCTACTATCATCATTCGCAAATCTCGACCTAGTACTTCTTAACAACGGACGCAAACCCACTAGTCCCACAGATATCATGGCAAGTCCCCGAAGGGCCATAACGTTCGATATAAATCCGCGACATAGGCAAAGTCCCAGTAGTACGATGCCCAAAAATATGACAAAACGTTGGAAGATAAAAGCTTGCGATCTAGAAATGCTTGAATATGCCATTGGGCAAATCAATGAAGACACACGAGGTGATGCACAGAGCCAAACGAAGAACATAACGAAATCCCTTACAATGGTCTGCAATGCCGCAATGCCACGAAAGAAAAACAGGGTAAACAAAGCACCCTCGTACTGGTGGTCCGAAGAAATCGCTCACCTGAGAACTGAATGCTTCAGGTTTCGACGTAGGCAACAACGGGCTAGAGGAAGACATGACTTTGAGGAACTCCTTATCAACTTCCGGAAAAAGCGGAAAGAAGTACATAAGGCAATAGTGAAGAGTAAGAAAAAAGCTTCCAACATGCTCCTGTCACAAGTAGAAAATGACCCTTGGGGAAAAGCTTACCAGATAGTGATGAAGAAACTGGGAAGATCAAGAAGACCCCCTATATCTCCCATCATCCTGCGTGAGATAGTTAGTGCCCTGTTTGTGAACCCATGCGAGTGCCAGTTTTTCGTATAAACATGGATGAAATCCCGGAAGTTTCCCATGAGGAACTGAAACATGCTGTGACAAGAATAAAGGTAGGAAAAGCACCTGGCCTGGACGGAATACCCAATTTCGTTATCAAGCACGTCACAAAAAGAAAACCCGAACTGTTTCGTCAAGCGTATACAAGCTGTTTGAGGGAAGGGATTTTTCCCCAAGACTGGAAGCGGCAACGGCTAGTTCTTCTCCCAAAGGTTCTGGAAACCATAATACGTAAACGGCTTGAGAAATACACCGAAGGAGACTGTGGATTGGACCCAATGCAGTTTGGTTTCCGGAAAGGACGAAGCACCGTGGATGCCATAGACACTGTCACAAAACTAGCAAAAAAAGCACTGGAAGGGAGTAGATGGCGATGGGGTGATAAGCAATACTGCGTTGTCATTACCCTCGACGCCTTCAACTCGGCCAAATGGACGCTGATTATAAGGGCTCTGAAAGAGCTAAAGGTACCGGATTACCTTTGTCGAATTGTTACAAGCTATTTCGAAAATAGAGTACTGGTTTACGATACCGAATACGGTCCCGAAACATACAAAGTTACTGGCAGTGTCCCACAGGGGTCAGTTCTTCTTGTGGAACATAATGTATGACGGAGTTCTAAGAGTAGCGGTACCGGACACAGTAAAAATAGTAGGATACGCGGACGATATTGCGGTCGTAGTTGTAGCGAAAACTCTAAATGAGGCGAAGAACAATTGCAGTGAAGCCATAAGCCATGTTAAAAACTGGCTAGAGAACGCCGGTTTAGAACTAGCAACACACAAAACGGAGGTGGTGCTAATGAGTAGTCGAAAGAAAGTTGAAACCATTGAGATCAGCATTGATGGGCACACCATAAAATCGAGCCCTCACCTCAAATATTTGGGAGTGATCCTGGACCACAGACTCATATTCAAGCAGCAAATAATCGCCACCCATAACAAAGCGGCGCGGTCTGTATCGGCAATCGCTAGGATAATGCCCAATACGCGGGGCCCCAGACAGCAGGTGAGAAAGCTACTGACATGTGTGAGTAACTCAATAATTTTGTATGCGGCTACCAGCAACCAAATATAGTTCTTATATGAGAGGATTGGTCTCAACACACAGACTAGCATCAGTAAGAACGTTCTGTGCGTTCTGATGCAATAAGTGTTATCTAAGGTAGACTACCCATAGACATTGCAGCTTTGCGTTGTTCATTAGTGCGTGACATTCGACACGTTAAAACATCTAACCAGTATGCTCAAGAACTTGGAAAAATCGACGAGAAGTGCCTCGCTCAATGGCAGAAAAGGTGGAATACGTCAAGTAAGGGAAGGTGGACCCACTCCTTGATACCCAATATCCAAGAGTGGATTATACGCGAACACGGCGAGGTGAATTATTACCTCACAGTTTTTATCTGGCCACGGCTGCTTCAGAGCATATCTATATAAATACAAGCACGTTGAAACACCATACTGCATATACTGCGAAAACTACACTGAAACGGCAGATCACCTCGTGGTAAAATGTGTCCGTTTCCGAAATGAAAGACGAATACTATCTGAGAAACTAGGGAAATCTCTACCAATACGTTCCACTGATGTTGTGCGCAATATGCTATCCTCCCAAAATGGCTGGGATACAGTAAGCGGCATAATATCGTATATTATGCAAAAGGCCCGCGAAGACGAAGTAGCTGAAAGACCGAGGGCGCAGTCCCGAGATACTGCATTACAAAACTAAGACGAGCCCATAAGGGAATAGATATAAAGAAGCATTATTGTGTATAATACCTGCCTTGCGAAGGGAAGCCTAACGGTAGTTCCGCAGGGAAACACAGGTCTGAGAGCAAGGGGGTGATTTAGCACGTATGCGCTGTACAATTTATATTGTACAGCAAATCGGGCATAATTGATGGTACGGGCCATCAATATCTTTCGAAGATTTACACCCACCTTTGGCGTATAAAAAAAAAAAAATAAAAAAAATATATATATATATCTCCGGGCCTACTCTACAATTTTCAAATGGTTTTTGTATATAGGATTATATGAAATTCCTATGTTACAGGCGAAATCGGACTGAAACCACGCCTACATCCCATATAACTCAACTTATAATTCCTTTTGATATTTTCAGTTTATAGTATACAAATCAAGCACAAATTAATATATCGGGATAAAAATTACGACACGAATATTGCTATACAAGCCTTCAGATACCAGACATGTGAACCAGAGACCCTATGGCGGACTTTTCAATGTGTGAGATATACTTGTATTATAGAAATTAAGAGAGAATCCTTTCCTGATAATAATATGTCCATATGTCAAAAATTTTTTTAATTAGGTCAATATTTCCCTTAGTCCCCATATAACTAATAGAAAAATTTTCCATCTTCCGGCTGAGTTTATACCCTATGCAAGTTAGCTTATTTAAATTGAGTGAGTGTATTTTTATCCAAACGGTGCATCTCTGTGTCTAAAATGGATAAAATCGGGTGAAACTTGCACTAGCCTCCTTATAACTAATATCAGTATTTTCAAACATTCTGTTAATTTTGCTCCTTATATATTGTTGACGCTATGTCAGGTACCTTAATGAAACTCAGGGCATCTGTTTTTGTTAATAATATGTATGTAGTAATGCCACAAATAGATAAAATCGGGTCAATACTACACCTATTTCCCATATACCTAATCAAATATTTGCAAACTTCTAGTTGTTCTTATACCTTGTTCTTGACAACTTGACAATGTTTTGTAGTGATGAATGTTCACCTGACCTTCAAGGCGAAAATTTCGTAGGGAGTGGTTAAAAATATTCGATTGGCTTGAAGAAAAGGAGGGGTCTGCATGTAGCTAAATTTATTTGACCTCTAAAGTTTATTTGTATGTACACATTTGTTCAAAAGTGAAGTAAATATGGTAAAACCCAATGTTGTGACGAAAACAAAATTTGCCAGTTTTACAACAGCTTTGGCAGGCATTTTGGTACCCAAAGATTTTAACAAGTGGCAACACTGATTCAGAGCTCCTAGTTTCGTTTCTTCGAAGAGGTGAATGCTATCTTTGAAATTGTAGCACTCTCATCCCTCGCGTTGTTATTTGGATAAATGGATCATTACGTATTGTAGTTTTTAAACTTAACGAAAGTCTAATTTGTAAAATGAGTTTCTGATATAAGACAAATATCAACTAGTCTCTTTTTTCCTAAAAAGATTTCCTATTTTTCGGACGGAGCTGCTTCTCAGTACAAAAATAAGTATAATTTTGTGAATTTAATACATCATAAAAAAGATTTCAACGTGGACGCGGAATGGAATTTTTTTGCTAGTTCTCATGGGAAAGGAGCATGTGATGGTTTGGCAGGAAGTTTTAAGAGTCAAGCTTTTCGTGCAAGTCTTCAACGGGAAAGCGATAAGCACATAACCAATGCAACTTCATTATTTGAATGGGCTAAGAATGCATTTAAAATTAACTTTGGTTTTTGCTCTCAAGAAGATCATGACTTCCATGAGAAGATGTTTAAATTACGTTATGACCGATGTGTAACCATAAAAAATACACGCCAATATCATCATTACAGAGCTCTTAATAATACATCACTCGAGTGCAAAGTTTTCGCCAAAGACATTAAAATCGTTACCAATAAAGTTAAAAAAAGAAATAAAGCAATACGTATAAGTTATAAGAATTAAATAAACAATTATTTAATTTATTATATTTCATTTGTTGAAATAAAATTAATCATAAAATAACTATATTTTTAATTAAAACATGAATTATTATTCCTTATTTATAATTACTAAGTAACTCTAAAGATAAGTCAATTACTAAGATACTCAAAAATATTCAATTTAAAGAAATTATGAATTTTTAATACTTAAAGAATAGGACATTCCAGTTAAAAATTTGGCCTTGAAATATTAATAGCGGGTACTCAATACATTCTGGTGGATTAGGGAATTCCCGTCTTAAGTATTTCTTTGAAACTAGTAAACGGGTAGGTATTATGCATATTGTTCTACCACATTCATGCTAATTCACTGCAAGCAAAATGTGAGACCATCATCCCAACATACAAATGAAATATGCAACACACTCTAAGTGTCGCGTTGCCGAACCGCTATACGAGCAGCGCTATACCGGCAGCGCTGACCGCCCGTCATAAAAATTTTTTTTGCTTAATATAATCGCGATCAGTCAATTTTTTTGGGGGATTTCGTTACTTTAATGTTTATTGCAAAATACTAAAAAAAAATTTTTTCAATTTTTGAGGGAGAAGTTATTAAAATTTTCATTTCTTAACTTAAAAGTTAATTAACAATTTGAAAAAACAAATTATTTAAATTCATACATATTTTCTCAAAGTACAAGTTTTGAACTATAACTCCTGAAAATTTCATTAAAAAATAACCAATAGTTTTCTAGTTATTAGTTTTTTAACTAAAAGTAGTAAAAAGTTTCAGCCCAAAAGCAAGGAGGACCACGACATCCTCGTTAAACGATTCACGGAATCTTGCTGGCAAGCATTAGAGGTGGCTCTTTAAATAACAAGAAGTAGGAGTAGAATTAGGCCCCCTGGGTTGTCTCACGAACTTAAAAAGTTATAGAAAAACTGCAGAAAGCAGTTGAATTTAGCAAAACTATCCAAAGGCGAGGTAGATTGGGATAAATATTACAACCTTCTAAAGTCATACAAAAAAAAGGTCAGGAGAGCAAAAAGAAGTTCTTGGAAATTTTTTTATAATGATATCGAAAATACGGCGGAAGCGTCTCGACTTAGGAAAATAATGGCACAATCGGTGCACTGTATTGGATATCTTCAATAGCCAGACCATAGCTGGCCGGTATCCAGTGAAGAGTCCCTAGGCCTACTAATGGATACCCACTTCAAGCCCCTCAAGCCGCCGGTACTAGGTGGTTTATTCCCGGCTCAATTACAGCAGTTGCAGAATTAAATAATATATTGGCTAGTAACCATTCTTAAGGAGGCGCTGCAATTAAACTATATTCCTTTGTTATGGAGGAAAGTCAATGTAATATACAAATTATTTTTTATTTCACTAACTAACTGCGAGTGGTAGCGAATGTGTTGTCGACTACCCACAAACTTAATTTTATTTCATTCATTTATAACCTACTATTACAACTAGAACTACCGCTGCTGCCGTTTACGCTGCTAATGTATCTGCTGAGTTCAATACCTGTGCGAGGTATTAAGTTACACCTGACGGTCACACGGTTGACGGCTACTGTTATGTATTGAATTGCATCTCTTCGGATAGTCAGTTGACATAACTTGTACCACTGATAAAGGTGGTGAGGTTAAATATTGGTGCATGTACATATTCGGTTTAGTTCGATATATGCCCTATATAAGTCGTCTCGTTTCAAATTATTGCAGTACCGTTCAGGAGTGCCGTCTGTTAATTTAGAGTCTTCCAACGCAGCCCAAGTTAAAAATACGTAGATATACAAATGAATGAAATTTAATTAAAAGAAACTGTATCAAAATAACTGTATCGGAAGTATAAGCAGCTTGAGCGTATTGATTTTCGTATTGGAATACATCATTTTTTTCTTGCGTCAAATAATTTACCTTCTGACGTCTGAAATCAGACGTTCTTTGAGATGCTGCCTCCCGCCAGGACACATATAGTTTTTGTGAGTCATCGAAATCTGGGATCGACTTAATTGCATCCAGACCTTCGTGACATTCGACACCGTCTATAATTTTTATTGGCTCGTAGGCCTTGATTTCAGGAGACGTTACAGTTGTGGATTGGTTTGTAAGCTGCTCTATCCTGGCTTCGAATTCTTTTCTTTGAACCTTCAGTGCGGCGCTAAAGGCCGCATTATAATACCTTGCAACTGCTGTTCATTCATGTCTTGCCCGCGTATGATTCGTTAGTTTTGAGGTCGACAGTTACACAGTCATGCAGTTACAGTCAATACAAATACTACTAAAGAGTCGATATATGGCGGATATGAAAAGGGGTTTCACTTACATAATTGTATTAAGATTGCTTCCTCCTTGGTTGCGATCTTCCTTCTTCCACGTTGATTGTAATCTTCTTTTTTCCACGTTGGAATGGCAATTTGCGGATTAATAATTCAGTACTTTTCTTGGGAGGTGATGTCTTTTTAGCAAAATTAAATACCAAAATCGCCTTTCGGTTCCAGACCACTGCAGTGACTTCCAAGCGGATATCACAGCAATCAAAGAAAGACTTGTTGTTCTGCTAATAAGTGTGCTCACAACTAGGAGCATATTTATATATACGGATAGCCAAGTGGCTTTGAAATCACTGAAGTCCCCTTTGGTTTCATCGAAAATAATGATCATATTTTGATCTCTTAGAGAATCTAACATCCTACTTCACAATAAGCCTGCAATGGGTTTCAGGGCATAGTGATATTCATGGTAACAGCGAAGCAGATGAACTAGCCAGTATAGGCATCACCCTACAATTAGCCTCCGAAAAATAGGGAATTTTTATGCCTCTGGCCATTTGTCATTTAATCAGCAAACATGTTATAAATCTAGCTGAGTCTCAGAGTCAGCAACTGACTTGCTTAACTAGCAGGCAAACGTGGCAGGAATGGCACATGAGCCGCACAAACCGACTATTAAAATTCAAAAGAAATGACATGAAAGCTCTGGTAGGAGTACTAACAAGTTACTGCCTAATTGCACCCAAAACGGATTTACTTTATAGAAACCAATACTGCCCACTACGACTTTCCTCTTACATTACCAAACTTCAGGTCGATTTTATACCGTATATCGGTCAGTATATGAGTTCCCTTAATGAAGCTCAAAGAGCGTCTTAATAACGGACTAGCATTGTACCCAAAATGGATTAAATCGGGTGAACACTTTCCTTAGTCCCCATATACATAATACAAAGAAATTTAAACATCATAAGGTATCGCATTGAAATGCTTCGAGCATCTTTTTCTGGAAATAGTATGTCGTTATGTCAAAAATTTATAAAATAGTGTGAATACTAAACTTAGCTCCCATACAAGTATATAATTTAAGAATTTTAGACTTGCGGTGCCAAAATTTTTTTGGAGTTATCGAAAGTATTACCACCGTCGGTCTAGTACTAGAGAAATAAGAGTACAACAATTTTTTCGTTTTGGTATATCATATCATCAATGCCGTCCACGTAAATATTGCTGCCTGTTTCAGAAGTAATTCAAAATTTGGGAAAGCTTATAGGAAACTTTTTTTAAAATTTTTTTAATTACATTTTTACTACAGAAGAAATGTGCACAAAATGAACTATCTCAGGTGAAAATAAGTTCAGGTGTTGGCACTTCCAGAAATAAGCCCAAATATTAATATGTTGGATGTGCATGGTGAAGGTTCCACATATAATGGCACTGAATCTGATTGCAACATTAGACTAATTACATTACCCCCATTAATTCCAGTTAAGGAATTATTTTCTTTAGTTCGAAATCTACATGTTAAGCAAAAAACCTATTTGACACATTTGATGCACCAGCTAAAAACAAACATGTCAAAAATGGCGGAGTAGGTGTAGGAAAAAGTCGTTTTATATCTGCAATATATCAAGCCCTTAACCATCGTTTCAATTCTATACCTGAATCCAAGTTCGTTGAAAGTTCTTCTTTGCGCACCTACAGGTAAAGCAGTATTTGGAATAGGCGGACAATATTCTCTTTACCTGTTAGTTAGTTGAATAAAGAGTTGAGGCCATTTAGCAATGACATAGTCAATTGATTGTATTCCAGGCTTATCGATCTAAAACTAATTGATGAAATATAGATGGTAACCGCTTCTATGTTTAGCTCTGTTGATGCAAGATTAAAACAAATATTCAAAACAGAATGGCCCTTCGGCGGCATAACGATTATAGTGTTTGGTGATTTGAAGCAACTCTCACCTGTTGGAGATAGGTGGATATTATCTTCTAACCACAATGATGCATATAGCACTTTATTTGGCTCATCTTTGTGGGAGTTATTCAAATATTTTGAAATAATGGAATTAGTGAGGCAAAGGGAGAATCGGGCTTTTGATGAAATGATGATATAGGTATTTAGGGTATTCACAAGGTGTCATATTTTATCATATCGTCATATTGTCTTATTTTTTTATGAATGTCATATCAACACTGTTGTTCTTTCCCATACAAAATAAAATAGGACAAATACAACAAGGCGAGGTATGTTTTTTGATTGTGCTATTCTATCAGCTGTATCTTTTTACTTTTCTTATTGTTGACGTTTAAGTGTCTAAGATTAATAAATTAAATAAATTTCATCAATTTCTTTATTAATCTAAATGGAAGCCACGATATTCGAATAAATTAAGTTAAAGACAAGTGAAATATATATTTTTTTTTTGTTTCTGTGGTTGGAAATTGCAGTGTGAACCAAAACGCTGCCGTTTCAACATAAAGAAATTTTTCACATAAAGAAGCTTTAATTTTATTTTTGTTATGGCATTTTTGTATTATTAAATTTTCTCTACCAGCTGGTGAAGTGTAGAAATTTTACAAAGTATGACATACAACTATTAAGGGGTGCTCACAAGTGTCGTATTTTTTAAGACTATTCAAATACGACATAAGACATAAGGCAAACCTTGTGAATTTTCTAATTATATTACTAATTAAAATACGTGTAGCTAGATCCGAAGAAGTTTCCGATGATGTAATACTTTTATTTTTGCCAAAGCAGAGAGAAATAATTTCAATGACCTTAAACTCAGTCGAATTCCAATATAAACACGTGTGATTGGGTGGTTAATGGACAACTGGACAACTCATGCAAATTGATTTCTATTGTTTTCTAAATTAAATTTTAGGGTCTTCTGTTGTTTTGATAGCACGATCAAAGAAGTTTCATTTTCTAGAAAGTAGAAATGTTCCCAATATCAAGGTTAGGTTAGGTTAGAAGGTCGATTATAAGAAGGATCTCACTTGGACAGCTTAAACGTCCGTTGTGGTTAAAAAACTACCATAAGCTGGATCAATAGACCCTTACATGCCGACAAAACGCTTTGTGCCTATAACAAACTTGTTAAAACGGCCAATATCCATTTTGGCTAAGTACTCAGGTCCGCCAAAAGATATTCAGATATTTCAGTCTCAGCCTAGCCAAAGCCGGAAAGTGGAGGAGAAAGTGCCTGGATGTTTCCACCTCACCCTCCTCCATACAACTTTGGCAACTAGCATCGGCTAGTATTCTAAGCCATACCGCAGGAGTGCCCATTAGACAGTGTCCCGTGAGAACTCCTAGCATAGTGGCGAGATGAACTTTGCTCAAAGCGAGAAGTTCCTCCGAGTAGTCGCGCAGGAGTTGGTCGGCGACTAGCGTCTTCTGAGTGCATGCGAGGTCTATTGGTCCAGAGCCAGCACGCAAGACGTTGGTGGATATCCAACTCGATCCCATTCCGATGTGAGCGGGGCAAGGGTGCCCCCCTGGCCAGCTCATTGGCTTTGCAGCTGGTAGCGATTCCGCTGTGACCAGGCACCCAAACGAGCCTGATCTTGAAGTAGCCTGATGCTAATTCTATTGAGGACAGACACTCCTTGACTGGCTTTGATTGCACGGTTCGCGGACTCAGGGCTAGTATTGTCGCTCTGCTGTCAGAGTGAATGCTCACTTCTCTAAACGAGGCTGCTTCTCTAAACGAGCAATACTTCTACCGCCACCTTGGTGGCAGCCACTTCCATCTGAGAAACACATACAGCTTCTGCCCATCCACAATTCCCTCGTCGGAATACGAGCAGAGAAAAAGACGCCTCGAGTTGCCTCTGTGACGCAGTGATCCAAATTATCAAGAATTCAGCTGAAGGAATTCCAGCTTCTCTGAGCCTTAGAACACACTTCGCAGCATTGCACCAGCCGGTAATGTTCACAGGTTCTTTGTTTAAAACATCATTAAGAGCTATCGTTGGTGTGGTCCGCAGTTCACTGGATATTCCGATTAGCTCCGCTCTTTGGACCCGCTCATGCTTTTTAGGAATTGTAATCCTTTCGAACGCCTTCCACTAGACGAACACACCATACCTTGTCTTTATAGCTCCCTTGCAGCAACCGATGCCTTCTTAACTCTCTCCTCGATGTTTAACCTTCAGAAAAACTTTCCGTCAAGGAGAAGACCTAGGTATGTCACCTTATCAACAGGTTGAAGGGGAGAGGCACGTTAGGGATCTTATACCTCCTAGCAAATAAAACTATTTCGTTTTTTTTGGATTGACGGCTTGGCCGCTTTTGTTCGCTCAGTAGGATATAAGGTTTGGGTACCTTTCGGTAACCTCGTAGACGGTATTTAGAATTTTTCCCTTAACCATAAGAACCACACCATCAGCATAGGCAATCGCCCGAACAAGATTCTGAGCAGTGGGGAGAGTACACCTCCCTGCGGAGTTCCCCTGTTAACCTTTCTGGTTGTCTTGGCACTACCCCACTCCGCTAGGATAGTTTTATCGCAAAAAAAACTAAATATGAGGTTATTGAGGTTCGATCCCAACTTAAACTTTTTGAGAGCTTTAACCACCTGCCTTTGATATAGACATGCTGCGCCCGTAACAGTTTACCCATCGGTATTCTACTTTTCAACAAAAACGAGGACAGGCTGATGGGTCTGAAAATCTTTTGCACCGACGAGAGAGCTTTTACCTGCATTTGGTATAAACGTGACCTTAACCTGTCTCTAGGTCTACGCCCAGATGGGGGCAAGCCGACGGCATGACACCTTGACCGTACGCTGTAGTTGCGTCGGTATACTGTCATCAGGACCCGAGGACTTGAAGGGTTTGAATGATTTTAGCTCCCATGTAAGGTGACGTTCATCCAGAAGGTCCAAGAAGGCTGTACAGCCCTCCTGAAGCTCCCCAGTGATACTTTTTCAGCAGAGACTCATGGCAACCCTCTATACTGCCGCAGAAGGCTCTCCACGAGGCTGTCTTGGCTTTCTTCAAATCTGACTTGTAACTGGCCAGTCCGGCATTGTGCAACGCCCAGTCGTCACTAGAGCTACTTTTACGGGCTTTGTTGAAGAGCCTTCTGCTCGAAGATCTGATCTCAGATGGCTCCGAAGTCCACCAACGGGGCTTCTTTTTACTTTTCTGAGTTCTCAGATGACAAGAGCTTTCAAAAGTAGTTCGACTAACAGAGCTAAAAGCCTGGATGAGCTCATCAATCGCGTCCGCAGATAGAATCAAATCCGTGTCGGGCGCAGTTGGAAGAGCTGATCAAAGCTTCCTGCAATACAGGACCCAATTGGTATTTCTAAAATTTCAATATGTTTTGAGCTGCGGGCGCGAGGCGTCAAGGACTTCCGCTCTGCTAGCTGTTACAAAAGTAGGGCAGTTTCCCCTATTGCAAATAGAAATGTCTACACCGCAAATAAAATCAAAATGTAACTCACCCCATTTTTTTTGTTCCAGTTGTTCCAGCTGAGCAAGTAACTATTCATAAAAGTCAGGGTGCCCCATATAGTAAAGTTGTAGTTTATACGCGACCCAGAATGCCTAGAGCTTTGATATATGTCGCTTGTAGTCGAACTACTACAACAAACGAGCTGAGAATAGAGACGGAGACAACAGAAATAAACGGGGCATAACAATATATGCAAGGCAGAGTGTTACGGACATGATTGGCGGCATGATTGCCGTAATTCTAGTAAGTCCTGCTTACGTATGAACTGGCGACGCATTTTCAAACTTGCACAGTAGGGAATTGGAAAAACGGGATAAATATACTAAATGTTTTAATTTTTAATATCGCTTTAACCGCCTTTAAATTTTCTTGCCTTCTTTTAAAAATATTTTTACATATAAACGCAAATTATATCGCGCGCGAATAATTTGTATTCATCTGCTGCACCTTCTAAATTCGTGATTATTCCTATAGGGTGTATACGGTATCACCCTAACAAGTGCATTTTAAAGAAAGCCAACTCATAAGTCCTGTTCACTCCGTCAATTTCGTTGGTTTACTAGGGCTTCGTCATCGTGCCGAGTTGCTACAAAATCAAAACGAAATCCTGTGGCTTTGTTAAGGGAACAGCACAGCTTTTGGCACGCATAGACGCAATGGGTTTTGATGATGACCTCGACGAAAAGCAATACTCAATGCCTAGTATTTCAACGGGGTTAAGGGATCAGGTGCCCCTTCCATCACATATGCTGCAACTACCGCTATAATTTGTAGCACTATTTACTAGAACAGCTCCTGTTGTAAATAGTATTGTTAACAGTGGGCCTTCACTACATATTATTCCAACCGGAATTTTAATACGTCAGCAAGGTGAAACTGATATACAAACACCGATCCATCAATCCTTATTGGACCGACGCTCTATCCAGAGACTGCTCTGCCACAACCAGCACATACAAATTTTCTATTGGTGCTTCAGCTTATCGCCGATTGACTCGGGATCAAATTGCTATTTGACGTCCAACTGAGGAAATAGTATATTTAAGATAACCGCCAGATCAAGTATTATTGCCCTCAAAACACTTTTGGATTATAAAACTACGTACAGTGTCTAATAAAATTCGAGGTATTTGTGAGCATAGTAAAAACTGAACAACCAAACCTTGACCATCTATGATTGCCTCTCTACCCCATCCCTGACTTCAGCATTTAGTCGACCGTTTTCCCACGTAGGCGTTGACTACTTTGGTCTACCCCCGGTCACAGTTAAAAGAAGTACTGAGAAGAGATACGGAGTGTTGTTTACCGGCTTAACAACCAAAGCGGTGCATCTTGAAATCGCATACTCGCTTTTAACAGACTCCTGCGTTCTAGTTGTCCGTAATTTTATGGCTCGCTGAGGCAGTTCCTAAGAAATATGGAGTGATAACGGCACAAACTTAAAAGGTGCTGAGAAGGAGTTAAAGTCAGCATTTGAACTGTTGGATACAAATCATATAATAATAACTTTTACTTCTGCTTTTACCAACTGGCGTTGTATACCACCCGCTTCGCCAAAAATGAGTGGAGCGTGGAAGCGGTTAGTTCGGTCAGTAAAGCAGGTGCTTAGACAAATTTTGACAACTAGCCGCCCTAGTGGCGAGCTCCTTCGTGCAGTTTTATTAAAAAGGGAAATGGCGGTTAACTCTTGGCCCTTAACTTATATCCCCATTGGCCGAAGAGGAAGATGCACTCCCTCCTAATCACTACTTCTTACGTAGCTCCAGTCGCGTTAAGCGAATCGCAGAAAAAGTTGCAGAGAACATTTTATTGCGTCGTAACTAGCAAACATCGCAGCAATTAGCAAACGCATTCTGGACACGATAGTTATTGGACTACCTGCCCACCATAATCAAGCGAACAAATGGTAAATGGATGGAAATGACATCGAAGTCGGTGATATCGCGTACATAGTTGATGCAAGTAGCCCACAAAACTGCTGTCCTAAAGGCAAAAAGATCCAAGAAAGAGTGATGATTAAAAAGTCAGAAGCGGTACTCTGAAGACAAGTTGTCTCATCTTTGAGAGCCTGCCGCCAAAATAGCCGTTCTACACCCTGATAAGCAGGATATATCGAGGGGAGTGTTACGACCGATATAGCAGCATTATTGACGTAATCTTCAAAAATCCTACATGATTACATATGAACTAACGTGGCGCGTTTTGATTTGTTCAATAAACGAAACGAGAGCAATTAGTCAAACTAGCACAGTAGGCAATGGGAAAAACAGGAGTCGATCATGCATTTGGATGACAACTTTCAGAGGGTAGAGTTCAGAGTAAATTTTTATACTCTCGCAACCTGTTGCTACAGAGTATAATAGTTTTGTTCACCTAACGGTTGTTTGTATCACCTAAAACTAATCGAGTTAGATATAGGGTTATATATTATATATATAAATGATCAATATGAAGAGACGAGTTGAAATCCGGGTGACTGTCTGTCCGTCCGTCCTACTGTCCGTCTGTCCGTCCGCCCGTGCAAGCTGTAACTTGAGTAAAAATTGAGATATCTTCATGAAACTTGGTAGACATGTTTCTTGGTACCGTGAGACGGTTGGTATTGCAGATGGGCGTAATCGGACCACTGCCACGCTCACAAAACGCCATTAATCAATAACAAATAAATTGCGATAACTCAGCTCCGCAATAAGACACAAGACTGTTATTTAGTACACAGGATCACATCAGGAAGGGGCATCTGCAGTTAAAATTTTTTTTTAAAAAGTAGGCGTGGTCCCGGCTTTAATAGGTTTAATGTGCATATCTCCTAAACCGCTAATGATATAATAACTAAATTCACTGAAAGAAAATGTTTTTAGCACTTCTATTGACGGTGTGAAAATAATTGAAATCGGGTGGCAACTCCGCCCACTCCCCATATAACGGTACTGTTAAAAACTACTTAAAGCGCGAAAAATCAAGCACTAAACACGCCAGAGACATTAAATTTTATCTCTGGGATGGTATGAGATGACTTTATAGGCACCGCGTTCAAAATTAGACAGTGGGCGTGGAACAGCCCACTTTTAGATGAAAACCCATATCTTGAGATCTGCTTAACCAATTTCAACAAAATTCGGTACATAACGTTATTTTCATATTTCTATGTTAAAGTGCAAAAATGGGCGAAATCGGACTACAACCACGTCTATTTCCCATATAACACCATTTTCAATTCCATCTGATTTTTTCACTTTCCGCTATGAATAGTAAGAAACAATGATTATAAATAAATATGTGGACCCCAGTGCCTATAGTTGACCTTCTACCAAAGGTCTACCAATCCACAAAGAAATCTCAAACGAGTATACCATTTGACTTTGCGAGAGTATAAAATGTTCGATTACATCCGAACTTAGCCCTTCCTTACTTGTTTAATTATTAATCACGCTTTGACCGAATTCAGTTCATTCATTCAGTTAATTGTAAAAAATGCTCGCCTTTTTTTTACACATAGTATTGCTACACTCGTGGGACCAGTTATGAACCTAAACTAAATGAACAAAAACAAACATACAAGGGAGTCCGGATCTCCACCAAAAAATCTGGAGGGAGCTAGTTGCTCCCATAAAAGAGCAGCGTTTGCAACGAGCTCGGAAACAATCGGCAAGAGGACAGTAGCGAAGCTTGGTCCCGCAGATAAGGCCGGCCCAAGGAAGGGGGCAGAAGCTAAAGCTGGCCCCAAGAAAGTAGTAGCGCCGGAGGCAGCCAGGCCCAAACCCTGCAGTCAAAACACGACTGAGAAGCGGGAGGAGGGGCCCGCATTCAATATTCAGGACCCGGCAAAGGGAAAGTATGCGGAGAGACGACGCGCCGCATACCTATTGAGGTTAGTGGAGTTGCAGCCGCCAACCAAGGAGGAGCTGACCAAGAAGCTCTTAGCATCAATTGACTGCGCGAGGGCGGTCATACCTAATTTTAAACTGGAACCTCCAGTAAAGGCAGCAAAGCGACAGAGGTCAGCTGAAGAGGCTAAGCCGTCAGCCAAACGACCGAAAACAAAGGGCGTGACGCCCGCAAAATCATTTGCAGAAGTGGCCCGGAACCGAATTGTCATTGGCGTTCTGGATGAGGGGGACCCCGAAGGAAGAATCCCCAGAGCCCAATGGAAATGGGTGCAGGCTGCGCTGACAAATGTGGAGCTGAAAGTGCTACTTAGCAATCATGCACAGATGACGGCTGGTACCAGGGCCAGATTTAAATGATTGCTTGCGATGACGAGAGATCGGTCGCACTATACAAAGCTGCTATAGCCAAGGTAGGGGAGGTATACCCCGGCACAAAACTAGTAGCAGTAGATAGAAAAGACATACCATCCAGACTAAGAGCAAGAATCTGGCGTGGAGACCAAAAGGGCCACGATGCACATTCTGCTGTTAATAACAAAGTAATCCATCGAACCGCTGGCGAAAAGTGGCGGGGAGATAAACTACGGTTTCACGAAACTGAGAATTACACCGTACAAGTCGGACGCCGATGCTGCAGACCATCTATCATCGGAAAGCGAGGCATGTGAAGTAGAGGAAGATCCTATGGAGTCCTCGAGCGATGTGGAAAGTTAAGGGCAAGGTGAGTGTTCTTCCGGGTCTGAGCTTGCTGCCAGACTCTCAAACTTGTATACTGAGAGAGAGCTTTTAAGCGACTCTCAGGAAGACCCAGAAACAACATTAGTTAATGCGTCTTCTACAATTTAATCTTCATCACAGCAAACTAGCTTCAGCAGATGTCAACGACAGAGGTGAGTGTCTCTTCAATTACCTACTAGGCACTAAGCTACTGTTGTGTAATAAAAGAAGTACACCAACGTTATTACAAGAAACCGGCAAGAAGTACTGGATATCACGCTTGTGTCGGACGTACTATTTGACAGAGTAATCCAATGGAGAGTCCTCGAAGAACATTCCTTTTCGGATCACCGATATATTGAATGTATATTAGAAGAAATAGCCGACAGAGGCATTGACTTCAGGAATCATAGGAAAACAAACTGGCAGGTGCACATGCAAGAGCTGGAAAAACGTATCCCTATGATTCCGCTATTTCAGTTCAATAGTAAGGAGGATCTCGACATCCTCGTATCCATATAAGTTGGCTGGTTCGCAGCATGCGTATTCTAAAGGAAAATCGACAGAAACAGCGCTGAGCTCTGTGGTGGCGGAGATTATCTCTGGAAATCTCTGGAAGTTAAAGAATACACTCCAATTGCCTTCTTAGATGTAGAAGAAGCCTTCAACAACATCCAGCCTAGGGCCATACATAGTGCGCTTAAGGATCTGGACATCTCTGAACCTCTCAGAAAATTAATTGAACAGATGCTCATGAGCAGGTCAATTATTTCAAAGTTGGGAGCGTCAACGATGTCTAGATCCCTCTAAAGGGGTACACCTCAACGAGGCGTGTTATCCCCACTTCTCTGGATCCTAACAATGAATAAGTTGCTGTGGGATCTAGAAAAGAAGGATCTACATGTAGTGGCCTACGCTGACAATGTGGCAGTATCGGTTAGAGGTACATTCCCGAATACTCTCACATACCTTAAGCAAACGATCTTGGATCCTTTTTTTTTGTTAATGTGTTTGTATTTTATTGATGATATACAACAATTGGGTCAAGCACCTGTATGCGGGAGCTTAAGGACCAACGTTGCTGGTGTGCAAACATGCCATATTTATGTATGCGCAAAAGCTTAAGCGGCGGTAACAGAGTGAAGAGTCTCCAAAAACGCGGAAAATATTCTGCTTCAAACACTTTAAATATTGTCTCAAAACCCATATAGTGAATTAAATTTATTAAAAAATATAATTAGGCAGAGAGCGATCGGCATTGCTCCAATATGAGAAACATAATGCTAACAAACCCCATGCATTGTTGCAGTATGAACGGGGGAGTGTCTACTACATGAAAACTAAAGTGAAATAATTATATTTTTCAATAAATTTAATTCACTATATGGGTTTTGAGACAATATTTAAAGTGTTTGAAGCAGAATATTTTCCGCGTTTTTTGGAGACTCTTCACTCTGTTACCGCCGCTTAAGCTTTTGCGCATACATAAATATGGCATGTTTGCACACCAGCAACGTTGGTCCTTAAGCTCCCGCATACAGGTGCTTGACCCAATTGTTGTATATCATCAATAAAATACAAACACATTAACAAAAAAAAAAAGAAAACTTATTACACAAAACCAAAAAGCAGCACACAAATTTTTTTGTTGCTTTTTTAATACACAGTGTTGATTTCTGCATTTCTGTTCGTTCGTAAATTTGAGTTACACACTTTTGTTGTTTCTCTCTTTGTTCTCCCCAAATATATTTTTCTTTTGCTTTGCTCAATTTGTCGCTGATTGTGTTTCTGTGAAGTGAAGTATTTATAAGTTGTAAAGCGAATGCAAATCGAACAGAATTGAATCGACTATGCTGCATGCAAACTTTTAAGTTATTTCAATTGAATTTTTCGTTGAACGATGGATCGTCGTGGATTGAAGTTTATTTCGAAAAGAACGGATATTGAAAGCGACGTCACACATCCAACGTCTATTTACCTACTCAACCTTTGAAGGATAACTCGAATATTAGGATTATCAGAGTCAATTCGGAGTACACGCAGTCGGTGGATAGCACAACAGCTGCATTAAAACAACAGCAACAGCAACAACAACAAGCGAACACCACCACTACAACTACCACAAACAATAGTGTTCATACACACATAAGCAACAACAATAACAATAACAATAGCAACGTAAACTCTCACAAAAACAACGAACGCCCACTAAAGTGTCTGGAAACACTCGCACAAAAGGCGGGCATAACATTTGACGAGAAATACGATTTCGCAGCGCTAGCGGCAATCACCAACATCACAACAATAACAATAGCAACAACAACCACAGCCACAATACCAACGCAAGCTATAAGCACCCCTCCTTAGGTAGTAGTGGTGGCGTTTCGTCATCAACATCATCTTCGGCTGCAACAGCAACAACATCTACATCAATTTCATCCTCTACATCGTCGACGTTTGTCAGCTCCTTAACATCGGTCGCTGTAAGCAATACAGCGCCGCAAAACAACATTACAACGCATAAAAACTTCACGCTGGAGAAATCACAGAGTCCAGCCCAACAGGTGGCGCCTTCGTCGGTGCCACTGCAAATCTCACCCGAACAATTGCAGCAGTTGAAACAATTGCAACTACAACATGTCTCACCATTCGCCAACATACAAGTGAAACAGGAATTTCCCACACACACTGCCACCACACATCAGCTGAGCGTCGCCGGCGCAGCTGGCGAACTGAAGCATGCCGGCCTATTGGATCCCACGCAAGCAAATCAATTGCTTTGTGCAAGTGTCTGATTTATTCATGGCCTTTCGAGCCATAGTGAGCGGCACTATGGATTAATAATAAAAAAAAAAAAATCCAAATATATGTATAAACTGTGCGGTTATAAAGTTCGGTGACCCAAACAACATACATACAGATAAGTAAACAAGCATATATGTAACAAAAATAATACAAAAGAGCGGTGCAAAATAATAGTTACATATTGACAAATAAACATACATAGTTAAAAAAGGGAGAAGAGACAAAACCAAAGTGCATGTGAAAAACAAAATATACAAAACTGTATAAGCAAAAAACAAAAAACAACTAAAACACAAATCGGGCGCGAAACCTAAAAGCACTTAAACACAAAATATAAATAGACACAAAAACGGGCGCGAATTTAAAAGCAAAAAAAAAAATAACCACACAAACAACATCACTAGGCATACCAGCTGGAAGCATTTCAGAGAGGAACACAGGAATATTACCACACGCACATACATACATATAGACAAACAAAACAGAGTGAGCGTATTGATTTCAACTTTTATATCCTATATGTAAATATGTATGCTTAAACACGGGTTTACTGACTAAAAAACTCTTAATAAAAAGCCGTTTTAACAACATATAAAACGGTTACCAAACTATCATAATTTCAAACTTATTTTGATTAGAAAAACCGAAAATAGTTTGGTACAATATATATCCAAATATATATACAATTAAAAATAAATAATTATCGGATGCCCTTATGCTTATCTTAATGTATACAAGCACACCCATTCCACAAACACAAAAAACCTAAAAAATATTATTCAAGTATTTACTTGCAAATTTGTCCGGCAATACCCCTTATGCTTAATAAAGCAGTAAGCAGGATTGCTATAAATAAGTAAGCAAAGGCAAAATTAAAATTATAACACAAAAAACAAGAGAGAAAATAGCCAAAATCAAAACAAAGCAAAAACATACATATCCCCTTTGGTCTAATATATACATACAAGTATATGTACATAATCCATGTTTACAAATGACATATAATTGCCAAGCGCAAAACATATACATACATACATCATCAACAAATAGTATATAGATATATGTATTCTTAATATACGTATAGGCACATACAAACCATATTTACAAAGTGCATAATAAGCATAAATATAAAACTAGCTTACAAACATACATTTATACATAATTGCTTTGGGAAATACCTGCAAATTTCCAATTTCATTTCGCGCTCTCTTCGTATTGCGAACATACGAACGAGCGTTTACATAAAATCATACGGCATAGAATTTGCCTATCCCTTTTTACTCTACACTGGGAATAATTAAATTAAAATTTAAAATAATTTGTAAAAGTATACACTTTAAATTCGCAAGTAATTTAACAGCGGTAAAGTGAAAACGAATTCAATTTGAAAATTATCAAAAACAAAAAAAAAATATAACCAACAACATACTTACATACATACATATGTATACATATATTGGTATATCCAATTTTATATAATATTTTCAAAGTCCACATTGGCATATATCCCGCAATACCCCTTGTAATAAACGAGCAGGATTGCGTACAAAAATACTAAAAGCAGATTGATCTCTTCAACGAGCTCTCAATTGCATTAGAAAATAAACATACATACGCACAAACAATCCGTGCATACTTACGTACAAAGTGTATTGATCTCTTCAACGAGCTAGGGTGTACCTAAATACATCAATATAAGGACATAAAAAGTATTATTGAATTAAAAGTGCGATTTTTAATAATTAAATTAATTAAAGCAATACATTCAAAATAAAACCACAACAAAATCATATTGCTAGTAAATACAGTTTACACTGAGAAAATTTTAATAAATTTTGACAAATATTTTAACATACAAAAAAAAATTATGAATGTGGATAAAATTCAAATTACACCTACAGAAGCTACACGCGCAAGACAGGTTACCACAAAGCAAACAAAAGGCAAAAATATTTGTGCCACCAAATTCATTTCTGAGAGTGACAGATTAACACGATACTGCACTCGATTTTCATTTTCACCGATTCAAGACATCTCTGAATCGTTATTGGAAATAAAAAAACAAAATATTGACAATTTTTGGACTCGTCTCCAAACGGCTCATGACGCCATAGTAGATTATGACAATTCAGATCTACCACACGATTTTAAATCATCGGCTTACGCACTATACGAAAACTGCTTAGACCAGTACGAAGCTACAAAAGCTATGATCTCCGATCAACTAAAGCTAATAAAAGCAATTGCACCTACTCCACATCAGCGAGTAGAGCTGCCACGAGTACAAAATCAAGAGGCAAGTTCAGGCATCCATCTCGAGGTGCCCGCATGTGACACAGAAATATTTTATGGAGGTTATGAAGAATGGCCGTCCTTCCGGGACATGTTCACTGCCGTATACATCAACCATCCAAAATTATCAAAAGCGCAAAAATTGTATCACCTCCGATACAAAACAAAAGGCATAATAGTCAAACAGTTCGCACTTAATGACGACAATTTCAATTTGGCTTGGGAAGCTCTAAAAGCAAGATATGAAAAGGAAAGAATATTGGTCGATAACCAAGTAACGACACTAATAAACTTGCCAAAAATTCAGAAAGAAGCCAGTGAAGAGTTTATAAGACTACAATCCACTGTTTCAAACTGTTTGTCGGTTTTATCGACACAAAATATTCCCACAGACAGCTGGGACCCTATACTGGTAAACATATGCACCGCCGCATTACCAAAAAAATCGTTACTTTTATGGGAGCAATCGCTCTCATCACGAAAGAAATGCCCCACGTGGCAACAAATGAAAGACTTTCTTACTACCCAGTACGAAATCGCTGAAAGGGTAGACAAAAAGCTAATTAAAACAAAAAATGTACAACACAACCAAAAAAGAAGCTTCAATAGACCCCAAGCTAGTAGCAAAAATAAATTAAACAGAAGCTTTTACAAATCTCAATCGTTCACATCCGAACAAAATAATCATACGTCATGCGAACTATGCACGAGAGGGCATAAACTACAATCTTGCGAGAAATTCAAAAAATTAAAAATTATAGAAAGAAACTATTTCGTGAGATCAAAAAAATTATGTACAAATTGCTTGTCACATGCGCATACATATAAAAATTGCAAAAGCAAATTCAATTGCCTATATTGTCACAAAAGACAGCACTCAATGCTTCATTACAGCAAATTTCCCATATCACCCCAAAGAAGCGCTTATACAAAAAGAACCACAGGTTTAGTGGTAACAACAACTCCCAAAAACCGAAATCCCAAAAATTGCCAAAAGCCACCATGTTGCTCAAAGGCACAAAAAACTCAAACGCTACACAGCGAAATCCAAAATAGGGTATTACTACCCACAGCAGTCATCTCCATCGAACACCGAGGAGAACTGTTTAAACTTAGGGCCTTAATAGACCAAGGATCACAACGATCTTTCATAGCGTCTAGGGCTCAAAATAGGCTACAACTGCCAACAAAACAAGCCAACTTTGAAATTATAGGAATGGGCGGAAGAGTAGTTCAAAACTCAAATAAAATCTGCCCCATTACCTTAATTTCCCCCAAAGCGGATAAGCACATACAAGCAGAAGCTATAGTCTTACCGCAACTTACAAATATGCTTCCAAGCTATCACATAAATAGCAAGCATTGGCAAAAGGTTTCACACCTAAGCTAGCAGATCCCAACTGCAACACTCCTGCTCAAATAGACCTTCTATTAGGCAGCGATCTCATACCACAGATAATACTCGAAGGTATTGAGAAAATTTCAAATACACTTCTGGCACAAAACACTATTTTTGGGTGGATCCTAAGTGGACTAGTTTCGGAACCAGTTACCACCATGACCACTCAAGTTGAGGAAATCTCAAACGAATACCTCAATTCACAATTGAAAAAATTTTGGGAGTTAGAAAAATGCCACCTCATATCAATTACAACCCCAGAAGATCAGTATTGTGAAGACTTCCACAGCTACAACTACTCGATCAAATAATGGCCGGTACGTCGTACGACTACCACTAAAGCCACAACTTTCCAACACTCCACAAATTGGCACAAGAAACCAAGTCAGAGCTTCTTCTGACACCCCTAGTGTTAACAACACAAATATTTATAAAACAACTAAATCATCCAAATATATAACTAAATATACCAAAAGAAAATAATTTCCAACAATATAAATATACAGGGGATCCACTAGAATGCAAAATCTGACTAGTTTTCATATCGTACTGAGTCAATATCCGCATTATTCGCAATAATAATTTCGACCCCGCAGGATGGCTTTCGCCAATTATGATACAAGCGAAAATCCTAATCACAATTCTCAAATAATCTAAACGATATTCGAATCTCCCGATTCTTGGCCGCAATCGCCCACGCCCATACATAATATCGTATCGCAGTATAGTTGTCCTAGAAAGTCGAAATATCGACACCTATCTTACTATAGTGGCTCATAGTTGCCTCAATTTTCATAATTATAAATAATTCAAAAATCAAGTTAAGGGAGCACCATACTCCCAATGTGAAACAGTGACGCACCTAGATTTACAAAAAGCAAAGGTCGCACTTATCCCAAATATCTAAGCGCTCATCAAACGGGTAGTTTATGGGAAACACTTGTAAAAGTTGTAAACCTCACTTTAAATGTCCGAGTAATGAGTACAAACTTTAAATTATTTATTAATATATTAAAATATTAAATTGACGCTACAAATGTTCGTGCCGAAAACTAGAGGCGGTGAAGAAAAGTATGGTATGCGCGCAGGATCGCTATTACTTCGAATGTGTTGAATTGATGATCCAATCCCTCTTTTTGTTGATTGTGTGGGGTGTCATCGTGTATGGTGGTAACTTCTGTGGTGACATCGTGTGCAGTGTGGTCGTGTATGTTGTGAGTGCGAGTTGTGTTCCAAGGTGTTGTGTGTTGTATTAGGGTGTGACATTATTTACCCTGATGAAGCGGTGTAGTTGGAAGAGGAGTTTATAGTCATTTAAACAAACCTATATGCTGGTAAGACAGAACTAGTATTGTTTACCAGGAAATGGTTGCAGGCTAACAATTGGTGATAAGGCAAGCTACCTAGGACTAATCTTAGACAGGAAGCTTACATGGAAACAAAACTTGGATACTAGGGTGAAGAAGCCCTAGCACCCTACACCTGTAAAAGAACGGTGAGCCCCAAATGGGGGCTAACGCCTCGGATAGCTTATTGGCTCTATACAGCGGTTGTCAGACCAATCATGACTTACGGTATATTGGTTTGGTGGCTAATAATGGATAAGAAATACGCGGTGAGGCGTATGGTATGTATACAAAGAGCAGTCAGTATATGCATTAGTGGAGCTCTTAGAACAACACCTACCCAGGCACTAAACGTCATATATTGCCAACAGACCTGTTCTGTACGCAAGTAGCAGCAAAGTCAGCTCTCAGATCAAGGGAATCATCCCAATTAGTCGCCTGCAACAAGGGGTACTCTAGAATACTTAGTTTATTCCCGTTTCTACCCAAAACCACGGATTTCCAAAATCCAATAGAATTGAAGCTGAATTCGGTCCACAATATTGCCTTCCCCACCAGAGAGGAGTGGGAAAGGGACGAGGGGGACAGGAATGAAGGAATTAGCATCTACACGAATGGATCCAAACTATATAATCGAGTGGGAGGTGGTGTCTTCTCTGCAACTTTAGACACCAAAATAGCCTTCCCCAGACCACTGCAGTGTCAAAGAAAGCTTTGTTGGATTGACAAAAAGTGTGCTCCCAACAAGGTAATATTTATACGGATAGCCAAGCGGACTTGAAATCACTCAAGTCTCCTATAGTCTCATCAAAGATAGTGAAAGAATGTCTTAATCTATTGGAGGATCTAACATCCTATTTCACGATAAACCTGCAATGAACTACAGGGCATAGTGATATCTCTGGTAACTGCGAAGCAGATGAACTAGCCAGAACAGGTACCACTCTACAATTAACCCCTGAAAAGGAGGGTATTTTTATGCCTCTGGCAACTTGCAAACACTTAATTAACGAACATGCTATAAATCTAGCTGAGTCTCGGTGAAGACAATCAATAACCTGCTCAACCAGCAGACTAACGTGGCAGGAATGGGGCGTGAGTCGCACAAACCGACTACTAAAATTCAAAGGGAATGACATAAGAACTCTGATAGGAGTACTAACAGGTCACTGTCTAATTGGCAGACATGCCAGCAGGCTAGGCGTACCTTACAACGACTATTGTAGAAGCTGTCAGGAGATAGAAGAGGAGACTGTAAAACATCTTATATGCGAATGTAAAGCTCTATACAGGAAAAGAATCGCAACCAAAGGTCGTGGGTTCCTTGACAAGGTATCAGAAGTTGCTAATATCCAATTATTCGTACTGATGAGCTTCATCAGGAGCACAGGTTGGTTCAGAGAGGAGACGATAGAATGAGCGAACATTAGTCCCGGAGGTATCACAATGGGCCGTCGTTAGACAGCCACTGTACCTACCTACCTACCTACATTCAAGAAATTCGCATATGACATATTTTTCATTAAATTCTTTAAATATTAGGAACCTACAAAGTTCCCTAACTTGTGTTTCTCTTCCCATTGCTGTGACTCGTACATTTACTTCTTTTTGCCATTTCGGGTTACAAATAAATAAATAAATTAGACTGAACTCTGCTCCGGTGTCAATGATGAAATATAACTTTCTTAATCTATGTCTATTATTACATAGGGTAATAATAGGTGCCGCCGAAAATTTATATTTGCATTGCCGATATCCATAGGTTGTGGTTATTGCGATTTGATAATGCGGATCGATTGTAATTTCCTGATTGATCATTGTTTTTGTAGGTTCAGGAAGGTGTTCTTTTAATGTTTGTAGCGCTATCCTATTATTCGAGACAATGCTTCCCAATCACTAACTTGTCCATGTCTGTGAATTATTATACTCTCGCAACCTGTTGCTATCCGGGTGACTGTATGTCTGTCCGTCCGTGCAAGCTGTAACTTGAGTAAAAATTGAGATATCTTCATGAAACTTGGTACACATGTTTCTTGGTAACGTTTTTTTCATATTTCTATGTTATAGTGTGAAAATGGGCGAAATCGGACTACAACCACGCCTATTTCCCATATAACACCATTTTCAATTCCATCAGATTCTTTCACGTTCCACTATGCATATCAAAAAACAATGATTATATCGGGGCAAAACTTTGCGTGAATAATACGTTTAAAGTATGCCACCTTGTGACCAAAAATTGCGTAAATCGAACCAAAACTGTTCAAGCCCCTAAGTACTAAATATTTGGACCCCAGTGCCTATAGTTGACCTTCTACCGAAAATATCAATCAATCCACAAATAAATCTTCAACGAGTATACCATTTGGCTTTGCGAGAGTATAAAATGTTCGGTTACATCCGAACTTAGCCCTTCCTTACTTGTTTGTATACACACTTCGGCTTTTTGCGGCGTTTAAAATTGGGAGATGTCACGTATAATAATATCACTACTAATTTGTCTATTGTACAATGTTGGTTTATTTTTCAAAATTAACTTAATTTTTAATTATTATATTTTTTCGTTTACTTCACTACTTTCTTTCGCTGTTTACTTCACTCGCTAATAATTTAATAAGTTTTATTTTCTGGTTTGCGATTCACCGTAGTTAATCGCTTTTATCCTGTACAAGATTCCTAAAGTCTATTTATTTTTTATCCTCGTCGCCAGTTTTGTTATCAGCTAGGATGATACTCTTGTATCGATCCTGGATGACTGATATTGGACTAAATGAAAGAAACAAGCTTCTTTCCTCAGATCTTCATTTAGACTGACTTTTATTTTTCGTTTGGTATTTCTTATATTCTAATTTGATGTGCACGCCGAGTCTGCTCACGGAGGGGTGGAAGTTCGTCAAGGCATTTGACGATAGTGTAGCAGAATCTGGCGTGGAGACCAAAAGGGCCACGATGCACATTCTGCTGTTACTAACAAAGTAATCCATCGAACCGCTGGCAAAAAGTGGCGGGGAGATAAACTACGGTTTCACGAAACTGAGAATTACACCGTACAAGTCGGACGCCGATGCTGCAGACCATCTATCATCGGAAAGCGAGGCATGTGAAGTAGAGGAAGATCCTATGGAGTCCTCGAGCGATGTGGAAAGTTTAGAGCAAGGTGAGTGTTCTTCCGGGTCTGAGCTTGCTGCCAGACTCTCAAACTTGTATACTGAGAGAGAGCTTTTAAGCGACTCTCAGGTAGACGCAGAAACAACATTAGTTAATGCGTCTTCTACAAATTAATCTTAATCACAGCAAACTAGCTTTAGCAGCCCAAGTTAACCGCATGGCAGAAGAACAGCCTGATTTTGTCCTCATTCAGGAGCCATGGGTTAATGGAGGGCGTATTTGCGGACTGAGGACACCGAGCTATAATTTATTTATGGCTAATAGTCAAGGTAAAATCAGAGCCTGCATAATGGCAAAGAAAAACCTTAACGTTTTTATATAATATTACATCATTACAGCAACAACGACCCAGTATCAGTAAGCTGGGAAACGAGCACATGCAGTTATCGGCTGGTGTCGTGCTATATGCCGTACGGGGAGGAGCTGGTGCCCCCTCTGCTGGTAAAAGAGGTGGTAAGGGATAGCGAGGAATCCAAGTGCATGATAATACTTGGATGCGACTCAAACGCGCATCACACAGTCTGGGGCAGCTCAGATGTCAACGACAGAGGTGAGTGTCTCTTCGATTACCTATTAGGCACTAAGCTATTGCTGTGTAATTAGGGAAGTACGCCAACATTTATTACAAGAAACCGACAAGAAGTACTGGATATCACGCTTGTGTCGGAAGTACTATTTGACAGAGTAACCCAATGGAGAGTCCTCGAAGAACATTCATTTTCGGATCACCGATATATTGAATTTATATTCGAAGAAAGGGCCGATAGAGGCATGAACTTCAGGAATCATAAGAAAACGAACTGGCAGGTGCACATGCAAGAGCTGGAAAAACGTATCCCTATGATTCCGCCATTTTAACCCAAAGGTAAGGAGGATCTCAACATCCTCGCTGATCAATTCACTGAATCTTGCCGGCAAGCACTAGAAGTGGCTTGTCCAATAACACGAAGTAGAGATAGAATTAGGCCACCCTGGTGGTCTCCCGAACTTAAAAAGTTACAGAAAGAATGCAGAAAGCAGTTCAATTTAGCAAAGCAATCCCAAGGCGAGTCAGCCTGGGATTATTACTACAACCTCCTTAGGTCATACAAGAAGGAAGTTAGGAGAGCAAAAAAAAATCTTGGAAATCTTTTTGTAATGATATCGAGAACACGGCGGAAGCGTCTCGACTTAGGAAAATAATGGCACAATCTGTGCATAGTATCGGTTATCTTCAGAAGCCAGACGGCAGCTGGACGGTATTCAGTGAAGAGCCACTGGAACTACTAATGGATACCCACTGCCCAGGAAGCTCTGAAAGCCATACTGTTGAATATACTCAAGAGAGTGAAGCAAAAATAGACTCCACTCTTCTAAACACAGTATCAGAAAGCAACGTACGCTGGGCAATAAATAGCTTCAAGCCCTTCAAGTCGCCGGGACCAGATGGTCTATTCCCGGCTCAATTACAGCAGTCGCAGAATTACATAATGGATTGGCTAATTACCATTCTTAAGGGGCGCTGCAATTAAACTATATACCTTCGCTTTGGGGGGAAGTCAAGGTAATATACATACCTAAGGCAGACAAAAGCTCGCATACAAATCCAAAGGACTTCAGACCTATTACTCTCTCCTCGTTCCTTCTAAAAACGTTGGAAAGGCTAATAGAACTACATATAAGAAACAAACTAAAACCAGACAAGTTGGCTGGTTCACAACATGTGTATTCTAAAGGAAAATCCACAAAAACAGCGCTGAGCTCTGTGGTGGCGGAGATTGAAAAATCCCTAGAAGTTAAAGAAAATCCTTTAATTGCCTTCTTAGATATAGAAGGAGCCTTCAATAACATCCAGCTTAGGGCCATACTGAGTTCGCTTAAGGATCAGGACATCTCTGAACCTCTCAGAAAAGTAATTGAACAGATGCTCACGAGCAGGTCAATAATTTCAAAGCTTGAAGCGTCAACGATGTGCAGATCCGTCCAAAGGGGTACACTCCAAGGAGGCGTGTTATCCCCACTCCTCTGGATCCTGACAATGAATAAGTTGCTGTGGGATCTAGAGAAGAAAGGGGTACATGTTGTGGCCTACGCTGACGATGTGGCAGTAGCAGTTAGAGGTAAATTCCCTAATACTCTCGCAAACCTTATGCAAACGATCCTGGACGATATAAACCGTTGGGCTCTATCGTGCGGATTAAACTTAAATGCTGGTAAGACAGAGCTAGTATTGTTTACCAGGAAGGATAACACTCCAGTAGTTACGGCGCCAGTACTAAATGGTTGCGCACTAACAATTGGAGATAAGGCAAGCTACCTAGGACTAATCTTAGACAGGAAGCTTTCATGGAAAAAAAACTTGGATGCTAGAAGTGTGAAGAAAGCAGCCACAGCACTCTACACTTGTAAAAGGATGGTGGGCCCAAATGGGGGCTAACGCCTCGGATAGCTTATTGGCTCTATACAGCAGTTGTCAGACCAATCATGACATACGGAATATTGGTATGGTGGCCAATAATGGATAAGAAATATGCGGTGAGGCGTATGGAAAGTATACAAAGACCAGTATATGCATTAGTGGAGCTCTTAGAACAACGCCTAGCCAGGCACTAAAGATCATTCTACATTTATTGCCAACAGACCTGTTTTGTAAGCAAGTGGCAGCAAAGTCTGCTCTCAGACTAAGGGAATCCTCCCAATTAGTCGCCTGCAACAAGGGGCATTCTAGAATACTTAGATCGTTCCCGTTTCTACCCAAAACCACGGATTTTTGCAATCCAATAGAATTAAAGCTAAATTTCGTCCACAATGTTGCCTTCCCCACCAGAGAGGAGTGGGAAAGGGACGAGGTGGACAGAAATCCAGGAATTAGCATCTACACGGATGGATCCAAACTATATAATCGAGTGGGAGGTGGTGTCTTCTCTGCAACTTTAGACACCAAAATAGCCTTCCCCAGACCACTGCAGTGTCAAAGAAAGCCTTGTTGGATTGACAAAAAGTGTGCTCCCAACAAGGTAATATTTATACGGATAGCCAAGCGGCCTTGAAATCACTCAAGTCTACTATGGTCTCATCAAAGATAGTGAAAGAATGTCTTGATCTATTAGAGGATCTAACATCCTACTTCACGATAAATCTGTAATAGGTTCCAGGACATAGCGATATCCCTGGAAACTGCGAAGCAGATGAACTAGCCAGAACAGGCACCGAGTTACAATTAACCCCTGAAAAAGTGGGAATTTTTATACCCCTGGCAACTTGTAAGCACTTAATCAGCGAACATGCTATAAATATAGCAGAGTCTCGATGGAGACAATCAATAACCTGCTCAACTAGCAGACTAACGTGGCAGGAATGGAGCGTGAGTCGTACAAACCGACTATTAAAATTCAAAAGAAATGATATAAGAACTCTGATTGGGGTACTAACAGGTGCTCAATGCAGGAAAAGATCGCAACTATCGGTCGTGGATTTCTTGACGACGAATCAGAAGTTGCTAATATAAAATTATTTATACTGATGAGCTTCATCAGGAGCACAGGTTGGTTCAGAGAGGAGACGATAGAGTGAGGGAACAGTAGTCCCGGTGGTATCACAATGGGCCTCCCATAGGCCTAGGTGCGTCGTTAGACTATAGAAACAAAGGCTGTAAAAGAAATTTTTTCGGGCCTCAAAGTTTTAAATGTTTCAATATAAATATCCTGGTTCTATAAAGAAATTCGCTTATTTCTGTCGGACATTTAATTGCAGACCCTCAGGAAGTCCTTTCTTTTGAGTTGTGTATCCAAAACGTCACAATTGTTGGAGATTTTAACATTTGTCTAAAGACAATGCAATAGGTAATCTTCTCCAAAACAACGTTAGTTCCCTGCTTACACACAAATTAATTTCGCATTTCCAAACAGGGATCTTTCCCATGTTACTGCTATTACCTATGAGACAGTGCATAGCTATCATGATAGTTTTCGCGTCTCTTTTTGTAATTATTATATTATATAATATTAATATGTAAATATTCTAATGAAGAAAATGTAAATTATAAGTGTTATTTGTTATTAAAATAGAATTTGTGTAAATATAAAATAGAAAACAGGTTGCGAGAGTATAAAAATTAAATAGCATAAGAACAAATTAAATGTTATTTGGATAAATGCTGCTAAATAAATTTGGTATATATATATGTATATACCTATATTGGTATATACATTTGTGTAAGAATCTCTTTAAAAATTTATGAAAATAAGATTCGTTGTTGCTTATAATGCAAACATTATGTATTGTCTCCATACAAAACAGAAATGGTTAAAATGTGTTATAAAGATTCTCCTTTAGGTTTATGAAAAAAACTCATATAAAAACCTTTAAATATATCTACAAACAGGAGGAAAAATGGAACTTCTGGGAGATTGTTGTTCCTTCTTTTAACGACGATAAGTTTAACAAGTAAGGAAGGGCTAAGTTCGGATGTAACCGAACATTTTATACTCTCGCAAGGTCAAATGGTATACTCCTTTGAGATTTCTTTGTGGATTGACTGATATTTTCGGTAGAAGGTCAACTATAGGCACTGGGGTCCACATATTTAGTACTTAGGGGTTTGAACAGTTTTGGTTCGATTTAGACAATTTTTGGCCGCAAGGTGGCATACTTTAATTGCATTATTCACGCAAAGTTTTACCCCGATAAAATCATTTTTACCTGATTTGCATAGTGGAATGTGAAAGAATCAGATGGAATTGAAAATGGTGTTACATGGGAAGTAAGCGTGGTTGTAGTCCGATTTCGCCCATTTTCGCACTATGACATAGAAACATGAAAAGAACGTTATGCACCGAATTTGGTTGAAATCGGTTGAGCAGATCTCAAGATATTGGTTTTCACCTAAAAGTGGGCTGTGCCACGCCCACTGTCTAATTTTGAACGCGGTTCCTATAAAGTCATCTTATACCATCTCAGAGAAAAAATTTAATGTCTCTGGCGTGTTTAGTGCTTGATTTATCGCGCTTTTAGTAGTTTTTAACAGTACCGTTATATGGGGAGTGGGCGGAGTTGCCACCCGATTTCAACTATTTTCACACCGTCAATAGAAGTGCTAAAAACATTTGCTTCCAGTGAATTTTGTTATTATAGCATTAGCGGTTTAGGAGATATGCACATTAAACCTATTAGAGGCGGGACCACGCCCACTTTTTAAAAAAAAATTTTAACTGCAGATGCCCCTCCCTAATGTGATCCTGTGTACCAAATAACAGTCTTGTATCTTATTGCGGAGCTTAGTTATGGCAAGTTATTTGTTTTTGATTAATGGCGTTTTGTGGGCGTGGCAGTGGTCCGATTACGCCCATCTGCAATACCAACCGTCTCACGGTACCATGAAACATGTCTACCAAGTTTCATAAAGATATCTCAATTTTTACTCAAGTTAGAGCTTGCACGGACGGACGGACGGACGGACAGACGGACGGACGGACAGACAGTCACCCGGATTTCAACTCGTCTCTTCATCCTGATCATTTATATATATATAACCCTATATCTAACTCGATTAATTTTAGGTGATACAAACAACCGTTAGGTGAACAAAACTATTATACTCTGTAGCAACAGGTTGCGAGAGTATAAAAACCATTTTCGTGTTGATCGTTCTACATTTCAATATTACGTTGTTGGATTGAAGAATTTAAAGAGAGCGTACACTCGTTGGCGTAATGCTATTTCGTTGAAAAAGCGAACTGGTATGGTGCTTTATTCATAAGCTTCATCAGTGAAGTCCAGAACAGTGGCTAGCTTATTTGGAATTTTTAAAACGCCAGTTGCAAAAATAGTTCTTGAATTGTGTAAATTTTTACCATTTTTCAAAAGACATCATTGAAGTTTGGGTTATTTATGGACCAGTTTAACATATTTTCAGCATCAAACTATAGTCACATATAGAGTGGCTCAGGAATCGTGTTACGAAAACAAATATTAATAACGTAATCACTTTTTTTTATGTGAGTAATGGAAATTTTTTTATTTCGTAGGTTATTATTTAGATTTTTTAAAAATTAATGCACTTTTCGGTGTCAGAGGATTTGGATATTGCAGCGGTACCATGCTCTGCAGTTCGTAATTTCCGTCCAAAGGGAATGCGGTTGGACTTTGGCGGCACTCCATCTAGTAGATCGACCATTATGAGGTTGGCCGAATCTGGAAGTATCTCAATAAGACCGGAGCAGTAAGATACGTATATTCGTGTTCCAGAAACAATCGCGACTGTTGCATCGTCAAATTCAGGCAAATCCAAGAGTTTCGACTCGCAGCTTATCGGCGCAACTTGGAGTTAACAGACGGTAATTACAATGGCTAATACATGATGATTTAAACCTGTTTCCGCACAAACTCTAAATAACAATCCGGTAAAACACACTATATTTGCCCATTCGCCTGGAATTTTGCCAAAAAACGATTGAAATGACCGAAGGCGACAATATCTTGATAAATTGCCTGTTTATGTCTGATGAGGTATATCTGAATCTAAACGGATATATGAACAAATAAAATTGCCGTATATAGAGTGAATCAAATTCTGAAATAATTCACGAGACGAAACTTCACCCAGAACGAGTCACTGTGTGGTTCCTAGTTTCATCAAGGTGTATTGTCGGGCCATACCTCTTCGTAGAAAACGGTGTAACAGTAACTGGGCATCGTTATTTAAAGATGTTGAATGTAACGTAAATGTATCCCTTTCAATAGCGCTTAGTTTTAGCAAGATGGAGCAACTGCACACATAGCCAGACCGGTTATTTCGGAGCTCCAACAAAAATTTAAAAATAAATTAATAAGAAACTCCACTTTCCGCTGGGCCCCAAGGTCACCTGATCTGACTAAACCAGACTTTTTTATGGGGTCATATCAAGCAAGAGGTGTAAAAACCCCAGAAATCTGGCTGAATCCATTAAATCGATAATTGAGGCAATCCCAAATCGACCCTTCAGGCCGCAATGAATAAGTTTCTAATTAGGTGTCGAATATGCGTGGCTGAGCATGGAGGTCATTTACGGTCCATAATTTTTAAAAATAATTAATTATATAAAATAAAATAAAATTTGATATGCAATGAAAAATAAATGTAACGCGATTTAAGAGCCACCCTGTATTTATGCTACCACATGAGAGCCCAGCTGAAACGTTGCTTACGTACTCACGGAGTGCATTGCAGATACATAATACGCCACTAGACAAAAACTTATAAATGGTAACCACGACCACTCCCCATAAAACGGTTATGATGAAAATTACTCCATGTCCGATAACTCCCCTAATAATTACCCCAGAAGCATAAAATTTGTCTTATGAGGTAACAGGAATGGAAATATACCGGGGATCAACTCGACAATTTTACATTCCATTTAACTGTTTCACTTTTCTTTCGGGATACAATTTCATAAGAATGCTATTTTTAAGGTATGTCACCACATGACTAAAAATTGTCAAAATCGCACTGGAACTACGCAAGCCACCAGATAAAGAATACAAGTATGTACACCCTAGTGCCTATGGCTGACGTTTTACTGAACATATCGATTAATCTGTGAGATATATATATGAAATACGGAGAAAACCTTTTTATGATAACAGCAATCACCTGTGTTAAAACTTGGTAAAATCGGTAAAACTTGGTAAAATGTTGGCTTTATGTCGCATATATAAGTCAATATGTAAGATACCTTTATAAATTTCAGAGAGAACGTTTTCAGGATAATAATATTATATATCTTTGCGGCTAAAATAAACAAAATCGCGGCAATAATTCTCCTAGCCCCTATTTAGCTTATATAATGATTTTCAAACATTCGGTTGAACTTATGCAAGTACATGGTATATTGGTTAATCTATGTGGTTTCTTAATGATACTCAGAGAGCATCTATTTGTGGTAATGAAATGTCGTAATAACAATACTGGAAAAATGCGGGTCAATACAACCGTTTAGCACCCATTTACCTTACATAAAAATTTAAGCCTTCCGGTTGGCTTTATACCGTATATATCAATCAAAATTCGATCCTAAAAAAATTCCGTGAACATTTAATATTGGATATTATATAGTTTAATGCCGAAAATGTGTGAAATTGATCCACGAATTTCCCCAGCTCCCATGTACTACATAAAATGATTTTCGCTTGTCTAATAACTTTTTTGTCAAATGTGTCGGTCCGTGTGAGAATTATTATCACAAAATTGAGTGAAAACATGTTCTCGAGTATATTTGAGTGATGCCAAACATTAATGCAAACAGTACAGATCTTCTCTTAGGCTCAAAATACGCGATATAGTGATTTCTCTCCATTTCGACTTTCCATCTGGCTTTAAAGAATTTATGTCGGTCAATATGTGTGATATATCGATGAAATTAAGTGGATAATTTTTCTTAAAATAATGAGGTTTCGCGCTGCATATGAATTAAATTGATATACGTTTGTAAGACATCAAACTTGATTGTTCATTAACATTCTCTGGCAAGACATCCAATACTTACTTGTATATTAATGTTGAGACCCACCTTATATTAATATTCATAAACAGGATCCAGCAGTTATCTATTTACGCGTATTTTTTATGCCTCTCCCTAATGTGATCCTGTATACCAAGTAACAGTCTTGTATCTTATTGTAAAACTTAGTTATAGCAATTTATTTGTTTTTGATTAATGGCATTTTGTGGGCGTGGCAGTGGTCCGATTACGCCCATCTGCAATACCAACCGTCTTATGGTACCAAGAAACATGTGTACCAAGCTTCATAAAGTTCGGCGAAATAATTTTTTTCTTTTTTAAATTCAAAAATTTATATCTTTGAAACGAAAAAGAACAAACCTCTGAAAATTTCAGAATTTCTTTAGATATGTGAGAGGAATAATATAAAAAATTTTCAGGCCAAAATTTTCCCGCGACGGGTACTATATACAATTTTGAAAAATTTTAACATTTTTAATTCGGGTAATTTTCAAAAATTTGTTTCTAAATTTTTTTCTTACACCTCTTACTGTCCTATATGAACGCAGTAGTTTCTGAAATATTGAATAAATAAACTCATAAAATCGCAAAAACAGTGAAAATTTCAATTTTGAACAACTCTTAGGAAAAAATTTTTCCTTTGGCAGAACTTTGTTTTATGATGAGACAAAACTCTCTGCCAAAATTCATCCAAATCGGTGAGGGTCGCGCCCAACTGATTTGAACTGTCGATTTGACATGGAATGACCCAGCTTGCACAGACGGACGGACGAACAGACAGTCACCCGGATTTCAACTCGTCTCTTCATCCTGATCATTTATATATACATAACCCTATATCTAACTCGATTAGTTTTAGGTGATACCAAGTGTGATTAAGTGAATAAAACTATTATACCCTGTAGCAATATGTCGCGAGAGTATAAAAATGCTTATATTCCAACGGTTTGCCAAACCACTGTAGTGTCTTTCAAGTGTCTTTAAAGCGGAGGTGGCCGTCATCAAGTTAGCAGTAGATGAACTGCGCTCAAAACTAGTCAAGGAGTGACTAAATTTGTGTGGTGCCGGGTCACAAGAGAATCGCCGGAAATAAAAATTCAAAAATTTTCGTAACTTGTTTCAATTGATCGTGTCTTTAATCGATTGAAAACAATGCAGTATCAAGATTAGAATTGGTTCATCTTCACCATCATCTTCTGATTTTTGAATGATGATTGATGAACTAAACAAAGTTATTTTATAAATTATTTTATATTATCTTTACATTGTCTATTTTATTTATATTTAAAGAAAATTATACCAAATGCCGCCATAAAATTATTTCGCCTTGGGCAATTGCATAACTTCCCTATATGGAGGGGCCGGCCCTGTCTGCGACCACTAAACTTTCCTAGTATTTCGGCCATTCAAATAATTCTGCAAAAAATCATACAGTGCTTTTCACTAACCACGGAAAGCAAATAAGCTTTTATGATTTAGCGAAATTGACCGAACAACCATTTAAAATGGTTATCGCTTGAAAAAATATATTAAGTGGCTTCAGAACTACGGATATTTATCTCTGAAATACACAAATATTCGTAAACAGTGATTTCTACGTAGTTTTCAGCAAGCAACAAGAGTAACATGTATAATTCACCAGCACTTCTAAAAGATCTCATTCGTTTGGTCAGGCTACTGTAAGAGCACCAGAAGATTTGAAGCCAATTTCTCGCTTTGCACCAATTAAACAGAAAAGGAGCATTTCGGAATCTAATAGTTCTCCAAAAAAAAATCATCCATTAGAACAAAAGTTAAAAAAAAGCTTTCATTATCTGAATTTGCCCTTTTATTACATCGGCAAAATTTAAAAGATATTTTGCTATTATACCTGCAATGTAAATTACAATAATTCACACAAGTGAATATTAATGAACAATTTATAAAATATTATTTTTTATTTAAATTTTTATTTTATTTATTAAATAACGCTCCAATAATAGAATGAAAAACATCATAGCATATAATAGAAAATATGGTCGTCAAATATGTTAATCGGCTATAACTAAGCCACAATTTAAGTCTCAAAACTTAGTGCTCAATATTTTTAAAAAGTAGGCGTGGCCCCACCAATAAATAAAACGGGATAAAACTTTGCAGAAGTAGTGCTTTTAAGGTATGCCATCTTAAGTCTAAAAATTGTCTAAATGAACCCTAGTAACTTTTGTTGATTTTTTACCGAAAATATCGGTCAACGTGTGAAATGTATTATTGAAATTCCGGGATAATCTTTTCTTGATTATAATGTATCCATGTGTCAAAAATTAATAAAATCAAGTCAATACTTTCCATATTCCCCATATACTCTACATAAAGATTTTCTTAACTCCTTTTGATTTTAAACCATATAGTATATCGGTCAATCTGCGAGGTTAGTAAGAGAAACTCATATTATGGTATATTATGTCAAAATTATCCCTAGCTCCCATATAAACCATATAAGGATTAGTGCAGAAAATGGGTACAGTTGGTCAACGGATTACCCCAGCTACCATATACTACATATTATATTTTCGTTAGTATAGCCGACTATATGCCTCATACTAGTATGACGGAAAGTGTGTGTGTTCTAATTATACAATTGCATACAACACGTTCCAAATACACTTGAGTAATACCACAAGTTAAAGTCCAAACCTTCCCCTAGGCCGAATAGACCCGACATAATGATTTATCACTTTCTAGTTGACTTCAAGTCGTCTATGTTTTCACTTTATGTTATATTTCAAAGATTGCACAAAAATAATTTAGTTTTGCGCTGAATAAAAATTAATTTAGTTTAGACTGTGGTCTAAGCCCATTACCCCCATTATAACGATTTCTGCTTCACTGATTGATTTTTTCTTCATGTACCCAATATATAGTATTAAATTTAGCCTCTTTGGTTAAGTTTAGGTATATCCCTTACACATTTGAAATACTAGGTTGGTTTTAATACCAATATCTCGTATATGAAGCAAAATATAGTTATGAGACTAAATGAGTCTACTACCTATAATATAAGTTAATAAGGTACCAAAGATGATTGTAATCCTTTCATTCTTTTGTCGAATAATGAATGATGAATTCTTTTACAAGATTTTGATACCCTGAGCAGGGTAGATTAAGCTTGCCACAATGATGCCCAACTCATCTCTCACTGGAAATAAGAGCGCAATTGCTAAACGTCAAAACCTTGTGACCTCAGGCAACTGTCAAAGTTCAGGAGGTCTGATGTTTAGCAATTGGAAAAAGAGGGAGGGTCCAGATTGAAATCCTACAAAAAATATATGAACAGAGAGATTTGTTGCCGCTGTTGAAGATCACTAACAAAAATTGGAAAACAATGAAAATGAAAGAAAACGCGAAATTGAAATGTATGTGATGAAATCTTTTGTGATGCCATGCTTAGTAGTATTAATTTTCAATTGAAAATTATAAAAAACATTTATTAATTGAAAGCTAATACACTTAATTTTTTGATTAAGAATTGCAAGCTCAAAAATCAATTGCTTTAACATATTACAAAATCAGAATAAAGGGTTTAAATAGTTTCTGCATATGTTTAACGAATACATGTACAATAATATTTAATCTTAAAATATGTTGGTTGTACTCTAATCGATATGTACTGCCTTAGTTTTTCTACAATAGTCATACTATTCGTGTCTTCAAGAATGAAAAATATTGCATATTTTGAAAATCAACCAATTACAAATAAGAAACTGTGTTTCTTTTTTATTCAAATATCTACAATAACTATTTGATTCACATTGTTCGATGTTTCTGTTATTTAAAATTTAGGTTTCAATGGTTTTCTCCTATATTTTGCTTTCATACATATGGCATAGTTATTTCTGTATTTTTTAATAAATAATTTTAATTGGGGAAGTAAAATAATTTCCTGAGCTCTTCGTAACATCCATTAATTCCTGTATGTCCTGTTTCGCTCTTATTATATTTGTGTATCTGTTTGAGAATGTCGTCTTCTTTATTAGTAGTTTTTGCTTGAAATCTACATTTGACAAATTTTTATACTCTTACAACATGTTGCTACAAAGTATAACACCGGTCAAAACAAATACAAATAAACAAAAATTGGTCATATAAATTATTTATTAAGAGATACCGATCATCCATTTCGTTCTTACAATAGACATTTTAAAATAGACTCCAAATGTTTAAAAATTAACAGTATTACTTTTCCTGTCCTGTTTCGTAGAAGTTAGTTTTATTAACCCCCAAATAAAAGTCCCCAAAACTATACACCTTGGTAAAATCTCTCAAATTCCATTATATCTTTACGGAAGTTTTTTCCTTGTTCTTCCGAATAAGCTCCCATATTATATTTAAATTTATCTAATGAGAATGTAACATGTGCATCTTTAGAGACATTCTACATCCGATGACGGAGAAATTCGTAATCTTGTGCGTGATCAGTTCGTCATATATGTCAGTCCTACTGTACTAGGATCATTACCTAAGGAAATAATGGAATCTCCGAAGAAATTGTTTAGATCGGATCGGTAAAGCATATAGCTGTCATACAAACTGAATGATCGGAATCAAGTGCTTGCACGGAAAACTTTTTTATTTGACGAGGTATCTTCACGAAATTAGATCGGAATCAAGTTATTGTAAAGAATCTTTATATTTGTGAACCGAAATTAACGGTTTTTCTTGTTGCTAAGAAACTTCGGGAAAATATCACAATCCATACTTTTTTTATTTGAGAGCCTACAAAGATTCTAGAATTTATTTTCGCTTTAAAAAAATTTTTTTCAAATATGAATGATGATGAGATGAAATATTCAAATATTCATTGCTCTTTTTTCGCATCGGCATATAGTGAATCATTATTATAAAAAAGATCCAAAATATAATAAACATGTGATGCCCATTTTTTGTCTTGATTTTTATTGAAGTAAACTTGATATGCTTCGCATGTCTTAAATTTTTACTCAATTCATACTTCATTTCTCATTTTGAGAAATTCACCGCAAATATAGCAAAACGAGTCAGAGGCTTGTTTACAATTTGTCCAAGACGTTATGTACTGGTTGTAACATTTTGTACTAGTGAAACGAAATTATGAAAGGCATTATTTCTCTGCAATTTGTAAACACATACTGTCGTACACAACCCAACGTTTCCCGTATATATTTTCTTATATAACCAGAATATATTAAGTAAAACCCATGATCAAAACAAATTTTTTTTTGCTAACCTGTGTAATAGTTTTGTTTACCTAACGGTTATTTGTATCAGCTAAAACTAATTGAGTTATATATAGGGTTATAATTATATAAATGATCAGAATGACTCGACGAGTTGATTTCCAAGTGACTGTCTGTTGAATAAAAATTGAGATATCTCGATGAAATTTGGTACACATGTTGGCACCCAAGGAGGGTTGGTATTGCACTGCCACGTCCACAAAACGCCATTAATCGAAAAACTATAAAATGATGGCCTGGCTCAGGTATGGCCAGAATGGGTGCTACTCTTAAAAAAGGCCCTGGAGTTAGGGCGGTGAAGTTCGAGGGATCTTGCGAGAGGGTTGTGAGTGGTCGTGAATTGAGCAACGGCTTGAACTCAAATTAATAATGTCGTGAGTTCTTCATAATTGAATTTTTAGTTCCCAGCTACCTCTTTGAAGTGCTCTTTGCAGCTGATTCCCATTAATCACACATGTGAGGAGCGATTGGGGGATAAATTGTCAATTAATGCCTTGGGGGTCGTACTTTGTACAATCTCAAGTGAACAAAAGTGTTTAACAAAGTCCACAAACTGTTTTTCAGTGCCTCTTGGGCTCCAATAAATGTTTTGCCATTATCACTCATTATTTTTGATGCTGCGCGAAAGGCCACTGTCGTCAGATTTGTACATAACTCAATGTATACAGTTTTTGATGTAAAACAAACAAAAACGGCCGTTAATTAAGGCCCAGCATAATCGACACCTGTTATTGTGAAAGGAAGAGTGAAGTTCAAGCATTCAGGTATAAATGCTGCCATTATCTTCGTCCATATTTTTTGCTTCTAGGTTGTACAAAATTTGCACATGTAAATGAATTTCTATATTTGAGGCTTAAGTCGGGAATATAAAACTTAAGGCGATGTTCGGGGTGTAGCATTAGTAAATGGACATAATTAGGTATAATGTGGCAAGTTGTGACTTTGCGGGGATAAGTATGGCATGGCGCTCCTTTTATCTCACGCTAGAGTTGGCCAGGACCATTAACGCGAAGTAGACCTTTCGTGTCCAGAAAAGGGTTTAGTACTTAGAGTGAGCTCTTTTTATAAATCGGCTTCGAATCTGTTAGTAATGAGATCTCGCGGTTAAAGTATCGCGTTTGAGTGAACGTGTCGCATTGGGGGTGTACTGAGTTTACTCCCTTAACTTTAATTTTGAGTCGCTCTATGAACCTTAGCATGTAGGCGTTTACTTTAAGGGCTAGGGGGAACGAATAAAATCGCAAAATAAGGTCAGTATCACCCGATGGCGTGTGGAAAGAGTCGATTTTTCGAATTTCTGGGACAATTAGGTTAGGCATGGGCGATTGTGACCAAGAGTCGGGGGTTTGTGTTAGCCATTGGGGCCCACTCAACCAGAGGGTGGTGGTGGTAAGGTGCAGAGTTTTGCACTCTCTTGTACCTATATCGGCAGGATTGTCAGCATTAAGGCTTGAGACTTTTGATTGGAAATATATGTCTGCCAAACATGTGGTCGTTTTTCTAACCGAATTAATCCGATTTCATAATCAGACCACAGATACAATTTCTATTTTGCCATGTCTAAATGCATTTGCACCATTTGTTAGAAAGTAGAAGCGTGCCACATAGTTCAAGTCATGGTAGACTTATTGTTTTTAAAGCAGCCGCTTTTGCTTTTGCTTCTAAAAAGGGGCTTGTGGTCGCAGTGTCGCTTTGTGCATAATAGTGACGCAGTATGCCTTATTAGAGGCGTAACAGAGGTCATGCTCTGGCGCATAATTTACCCATCGTTTTTTGTATCTGTGGAGAAGTTTAACTTGTTCGTCTCAGTCGGTTCCGTCTAACCATATTTCCTGTTATAGGATTTTCACTTATACCATAATTGGCGAAAGCCATCTTGCAGGGTCGGAAAGTTTTGCCACCGAGGATAAAATTTGCCTCTTTGTTATGGCGGATAATGTGGATATTGACTCAGTAGTGTATGAAAACTCGTCAGATATCGCATTCGATTAGATTCTAAGAAATTAGTGTCCAACAAATTTTCATTTGATATTCTTTTTAAAATATTAGGGTCGTTCACCGTTTGCTTTACTAACGGAAACTCTGTTGAGCATGGGTTTTACTTAATCTATTCTGGTTATATAAGCAAATATATATGGGAAACGTTGGGTTTTGTACGACAGTATGTGTTTGCAAATTGCAGAGAAGTAATGTCTTTCACAACCCAACGTTTCCCGTATATATTTGCTTATATAACCAGAATACTATATTAAGTAAAACCCATGCTTAAAACAAAATTTTTTGCTAACCTGTGTAATAGTTTGGTTTACCTAAGGGTTGTTTGTATCAGCTAAAACTAACTGAGTTAGATGGCTAGATGAGTTACGCCTCCCCCCTCCATACGCGCGACTGCGCGCCAACACACCACATCAACACGATCCACAACAAGACATCACACCACGCAGACATCACACCACTCAGGCCACCTACACATACACATCACATCGCACCACAACTCTACACAACCCAACACTCAAAAGGGACTAACAGAGGACCAGATGGCTTTTTTTTCGTTAGCAATCGAGACGTCAAACTTTTCCGCCCGTATTCCTTTTATATAAGCCGTACCGACCGTGTCCGTTTGGTTTTTTGGTGACGGAAAAGTGCAAACAAGTGAAAAAAAGGTGAGTGTGCAACGAAACAATTATTTATTGGTCCTTCGAGCCATAGTGAGCGGCACTATGGAGTAAAAAAAACCTATGAAATCGAAAAAAAAATAAGAATATATATAAATAATATATGACAAAAGAAAGAAAAACAAACACATATAGTGCTGTGCAGTGCAGTGGAACAACACATATACACATACAAAAAAAAATATATATATATATTCGTATATATATATACAAAAGATAGAAGTGAGTGAAGTGAAGTGACACAGACATATATACATAACAAAAAAAAAAGAAGAAAAACCAACAACGTGCGTGAAATATTAAGAAACTACATACGGGCGCAAATTTCAACAAAAAACAACAAAACATAAAAATACAGAACGGGAGCGAATTTAAATCAAAAACCTTAACAGCAAAAAACAACCACCACACCAGCTCACCAAAGTCACCCACCGCAGCTAAGCAGCAAAGGACTGGGCAACATAACGAAAGGCACACGCACAAGCCCATATATAACATTGTATCCAAAACCTCTTGGCGGAAACCCCAAAGTGAGTCGTATCGATTCCATTTAGTATCTGTATATATCTTATTATTATATGTATTTTAAAATTTATGCCTTTGCGGTTTATTTATAAATCCGTCTTAATAAAGGCAATAACAACATGTAAGGAAGGGCTAAGTTCGGATGTAACCGAACATTTTATACTCTCGCTAAGTCAAATGGTATACTCGTTTGAGATTTCTTTGTGGATTGGCTGATATTTTCGGTAGAAGGTCAACTATAGGCACTGGGGTCCACATATTTAGTACTTAGGAGCTTGAACATTTTGGTTCGATTTAGACAATTTTTGGTCACAAGGTGGCATACTTTAAGCGTATTATTCACGCAAAGTTTTACCCCGATATAATCATTGTTACTTGATATGCATAGTGGAAAGTGAAAGAATCAGATGGAATTAAAAATGGTGTTATATGGGAAATAGGCGTGGTTGTAGTCCGATATCGCCCATTTTCGCACTATAACATAGAAATATGAACGTTATGTATAGTATTTTGTTGAAATTGGTTAAGCAGATCTCAATATATGGGTTTTCAGCTAAAAGTGAGCTGTGCCACACCCACTGTCTAATTTTGAACGCGATCCTATAAAGTCATCTCATACAGTCAGATGCCCCTCCCTAATGTGATCCTGTGTATTAAATAACAGTCTTGTATCTTATTGCGGAGCTTAGTTATGGCAATTTATTTGTTTTTTATTAATGGCGTTTTGTGGGCGTGGCAGTTATCCGATTACGCCCATCTGCAATACCACCCGTCTCACGGTACCAGGAAACATGTCTACCAAGTTTCATAAAGATATCTTAATTTTTACTCAAGTTACAGCTTGCACGGACGGACGGACAGACGAACGGACGGACAGACAGTCACCCGGATTTCAACTCGTCTCTTCATCTTGATTATTTATATATATATAACCCTATATCTAACTCGATTAGTTTTCGATGATACAAACAACCGTTAGGTGATACAAACACCGTTAGGTGACCAAAACTATTATACTCTGTAGCAACAGGTTGCGAGAGTATAAAAAAGAGCGGTTACCAAACTGTTTCTATATTTCGGTTTATTTTCCGGTAAAAACCGAAATATCGCTAACGGATAAAACAGTTTGGTAAAAAATATATTTCCATCGAACTCTGCATTGCCTAAATGCTTACCGTTGTGTTCAAATACACAAAAATAAATCTACAACTAAATAATTCAAGTATTTACTTGCACCTATTTCCAGCAATACCCCTTATACTTAATCAAGTATAAGCAGGATTGCGTAAAATAAGCAAAGGCAAATCAAAAGAAAATAAAACAAAAGCGAAAACTTACAAAATAAGTTTAAACATTCATACATAAAGGCCAATACAATTTATGATAACATATAAATATTATATTTAACATATATATACATGATATATTAGGAGAAAACCTCCGTTTAAAGCATTAATATCACAAAAAAATTGATATACATACATATATACATACATTCTACTGGAATACCTGCAGTAAATTCTTCTACTTTTCGCGGTCTTTTCGCACTGCGCACATATATACACGCTCAGGCATACAAACATACATTAGTACTTCGTTTCAAAGTCCACATTGGCAAATATTCCGCAATACCCCTTGTTCTTTGTTAAACAAAAACAAGTAAGATTGCATATATACATATAATATTCTTATTGGCATATGCTCGCAATACCCCTTGTTCTTTGACCAACAAAAACAAGCAGGATTGCGCAAAACATATTTAAACATAATATATTACATACATACATATATACAAAGTGCATTGATCTCTAAGACGAGCTCTCAATTGCGCATAACGTCAAGTACATATGTATTAGCTGATCCGCTTATATGTATACCCTATAGAAATTACACATAATACATACAAATAAAAGTAATAATAAAAAACATTTGCGTTTAATATTAATCAATTAAATAATATTAAATTAACAAAAAAAAAAGCGATAAAACACGAAATACGCGTAATATATTCATTTCATTAAATAAAAACTCTTATTATCTTGAAAGAGTTAGGTACTCATACGAGTTTAAAAACGTCATTAATTTAATTTTTTCAAAAGAAAAACAAAAACCCTTATTTTCTTAAAAGAGGTTTCAAATATACATATATTTCTTACGTTGAAAATATTTTATTTTATTTCGGCACATCTCTTAAATGAGCTTAGATGTTATAGCAAAACACCTCAATATAATATAAACTTATAAAATCCATATCAATGCAGACCTGCTGAGTCTACATTTTCAGTACTTGTCAATATCGTTACCTTTATATTTTAATAAAGGAATCATGTTACATTATATTTTTGCCAGACATTTACTACGTTTGCATTTCCGGCACATGCCAATGTTTTAATACATAATTCTTTGGAATTATTTCATAACACATTTTAATTCTTTCCAAATAATTATTCTTTCGATTTCAAATATGCAAGGTAGGCATTTTAATAGTATAAGTAATAGCGATATTGTAATTTACAGTTAGTCTTTAACTTTATTTCTGTATCGAACAGAGTAATAAAGAAACGGTTTTTAAAATAAAATAAAAAGTTTTTATTTCTATTTTTCTAAAACCCCGGTAGCAAAAGTGGCGCAGTCGGTAGGATACCGTTGTCCTATCCGTCGTTAAGAAACGAAGAGTAGTGTACGTGAATTTTAATTCTTAAAAACGGTATTGCGTGGAAAAAAAAGGACAAAAGATAGTCCTAACTTTTAAATTTAGTGCAAAAATAAAGAAATTTTTGTTACAGAAAAAAAGGACAAAAGATAGTCCTAACTTTTAAATTTAGTGCAAAAATAAAGAAATTTTTGTTACACAAAAAAAAAAAAGGACAAAAGATAGTCCTAACTTTTAAATTTAGTGCAAAAATAAAGAAATTTTTGTTACGGAAAAAAAAAGGACAAAAGATAGTCCTAACTTTTAAATTTAGTGCAAAAATAAAGAAATTTTTATTACAAAAAAAAAAAAAGGACAAAAGATAGTCTTAACTTTTAAATTTAGTGCAAAAATAAAGAAATTTTTGTTACAAAAAAAAAGGGACAAAAGATAGTCCTAAATTTAAAAAACTTAGTGCAAAAATAAGGAAATTGTGTTGCGAACAAAACTTTTGAAAAAGAAAAGAAGGACAAACCCTTAAAGAAAAATTTGGTGAAAAAAAAAAAAATCAACAACACAATAATCATCTCTAAACCAAGAAGACATCATAAGCAGTCGGACAACACAAGCAACGTTCAGCAGCAGTCACAATACCCCACGGCAATAAGGTAGAAATAAATTAAATTAAATCTTTAGATAAAATTAACACGTAATACACATAAAATGGCTCAAGTTAATTTCGATCCCCTAAAATATTTATCAACCTTACCCACATATGATGGTGACCTTAAGGACCTACAGGCTTTTATTAACTTAATTGATAGAGTGCATCCAATACTACAAACGTACGACGAACTATCTCAAACAATTTTTTCTGACCTAATTAAGAGTAGACTGAAAGGAAAAGCTAGGGAAATAATAGAAATTAATTGCCAAGCAGTTTCATGGCAAAGCATAAAAGCAGTTCTTTAAAATAATTTCGGAGACAGACTAAGTTGCGACGACCTGTTCGATCTACTCAGAGCTACTACCTTCAAAACTACCAGTCTAGACTTCTTTGACGAAATAAAAAACACACTTCGACGACTTAACAACAAAACAGTATTCCTCGTTGGGCAAGAGGCAGCGAGTACTGTCGCTCAAAATAATTGCCGCACAGCCCTTAATGTATTCAAATCAAAAATTCCAGAGCCAATGAAGACAATCCTAGCTTGTAGAAACCCCGACACTTTAGAGGGAGCCATGAATATCCTTTTTGAAACAGGATATGCTCACCTTAGAGTGGACAATCAACAATATTTTCCTCAAAACAGATCTGAACAAAGATACTCAAAACCTAGCTCTCAAAATAAACAAAGTGTAAATCAACAAAATAGGCAGTCTAAAGATAACCAACATGCCAACCTACAAAATCCTGAAAACTTTAACCGGCAGAATTACCGTAATAACAACTCTGAAAATTATAACCGACAAAATGACCGTAATAACAACTCTGAAAATTCCAACAGACAGAATTATCGCATTAACAACTTTGAAAATTTTAACCGGAAAAATTACCGTAATAGCAACTCCGAAAATTTTAACCGGCAAAATTATAGAAATAATAATAACCCCCAAAATTATCCCAATACTACGCAACAAAACCATAATTATCAAAATCGATACGATCCCTCACGACAACTTAACCCAGCGCAAAAAGAATTCTCCCAACAAAATCCTCGCTATCCATCTCCAGAACCCATGGATATAAACAAATATGAATTAGATGGAAATCCTTCGCCACAACTTAAAAATGTACAAGGAGAGTCCTTCCAAAGAAATAAATTCTCGGACGTAGACAGACATGAAAATTTTCACTATACAGCCTCGGAGAACTTCCATATATAAAACTAAAAACAAAATTAGGACACATAAATTTAATAATAGATACAGGTGCAACCAACTCAATTTTAAATCCGGGTATATGTCACCCCAAATGGATTAAGAAGATTAATCCTACTTATATAAACACCTTATAACACAAAATATGTAGAAATGAAAAAGCAAGCATTAAAGCTTTTAAAGAATTTGATACGGAACTCGACGTTATCGATTTTTACATAGTAAAATTCCATGACCTCTATGACGGCTTAATAGGTAACGATCTATTAAGGCCTTTGAAAGCTAATATTAACTATATGAACAATACTATAAAATTTGGAAAAAATACCTTAACTCTCTTTGTCAAAAGCAAAGATGCCGACAAAATAGAGAAAAATGCAACTTTATGTAAAGACATTCATAAGGATATGGAATTAGACTTAGTTCCTAAGTCAGAAAATGCGTTCACGAAGAAGGTGGACCATACAAATTTTAATATTATAGAAGAAAAAGAATACAAACCTCTAAAGGAACAAACTAGGATCCAACATCTTAACTCCGAAGAAAAAACCAAACTCCTACCAATTATAAACAAATATTCGGATATTTTTTACCAAGAAAACACCGAATTGAGTTTTACTTCTGCGATCAAACATGAAATAAGGACTACTGATAACGAGCCGATTTTTACCAAATCATATAGATACCCATATATTCACAAAAACGAGGTAGAAAAACAAATTCTGGAAATGCTCGACAATAAAATAATAAGACATAGTAATTCGCCATACTCAGCACCCATATGGATAGTAGCGAAGAAGGCTGACGCCAGTGGGAAAACTAAATGGAGACTCGTAATCGACTATCGTAAACTTAATGAAGTAACGATAGACGATAAATACCCAATTCCTAATATCGACGAAATACTAGACAAATTAGGCCGATGTCGATATTTCACTACCCTTGACTTAGTAAAAGGATTTCACCAAATAGAGGTAGAAGAAAAAGACATTCACAAGACAGCCTTCAGTGTCGAAGGAGGACACTACGAATTTTTGCGAATGCCGTTTGGCCTGAAGACAGCACCAGCGACACTCCAAAGGCTCATGAATAACATTCTTAAAGACTACATTAATAAAATCTGCCTTGTATATTTCGATGATATCATTATTTTCTCAACTTCTCTACAGGAACATTTAGATTCCATAAAACTAATCTTTAACCGCTTAAAAGAAGCTAATCTTAAAGTTCAGTTGGACAAGTCAGAATTCCTAAAAAAGGAAACTGAATTCCTTGGCCACATAGTAACACCCGATGGCATAAGGGCAAATCCCAAAAAAATAGAGTGTGTAAAAAATTTTCCAATCCCTAAGACCCCTAAACAAATAAAACAATTTCTCGGCTTAACCGGGTATTACAGAAAATTCATAAAAGATTATTCTTCAATCGCTAAACCCATGACCAAATATTTGAAAAAAGACGCAAAAATTAACATCTCAGACCCAAATTATCAAGAAAGAAATACACTTAAAACATTATTAATTCACGACCCAATTCTAGCGTATTCCGACTTCACAAAGAAATTTACTCTCACAACAGACGCTAGTAACTATGCTTTAGGAGCAGTCCTTTCACAGGACAACCATCCCATTTGTTACGCGAGCCGAACTCTTAACGAACATGAAATTAATTATAGTACTATAGAAAAAGAACTCTTAGCAATTATTTGGGCAACTAAATACTTTAGGCCATATCTCTTTGGACGCAAATTTCTGATCGAAACTGATCATAAACCCTTGACATGGCTTTTTTCCATCAAGGAACCCAATTCAAAACTCGTCAGATGAAGATTGAAATTATCTGAATTCGACTACGAGATAAAGTACAAAAAGGGAACTAAAAATAGCAACGCAGATGCGCTATCTCGTATCGAACATGAACCAATGAACGTAAATGCATTAAAATCCGACAGTTCAACAATCAAGGATACTTCCTCTCCACTAAACCTATTCAAAAATCAAATAATTATCAAAAAAATTACATCAGGATCCATGAGATCACAAAATAAATCCATTTTTAAAAATACGAGAAAAATCATACAAATCAAGCAGTTAGATAGGGATACCACCATTATACTACTTAAAAACCATTTTTATCCTACACAACTGAATGCAGTCTTCATAGATGACGCATTTTACGATGTTTTTAAAACTACTTACGAAGAAGTATTTTCCAATAATGAAAAGTTCAAAATAATAAGATGTTTTACTATATTAGAAGATATAGAAGACGAAAATAAGTTAAGTGAAATCATCGAGAAGGAGCACTTAGACAAAAACCATAGAGGAATACAAGCTGTTTTCGAAGAAATAAAGACACAAATTTACAATCCTAATCTAAAATTTAGGATAACACAATTAATAAATAACTGCGAAATCTGTAGTATAGAAAAATACGATAGAAATCCTCCTAAAATACCCTACAAAATCACTGAAACACCTTCAAAACCTGGCGAAATCGTTCACATTGATGTTTTTTATACATTAGAAAAACAAATTTTTATGACAATGATTGACAAGTTTACAAAATTTGCTGTAGCTTATAGAATTAATGGAAGAAATTGGATTGAGTTCAAAACTAAACTATTACTTCACCTAAACACTTACGGATGGATTAAAATATTATAAAGCACATATAAAACCAAAAAAGAAATATCAGGATAACAATAACCCTAAAATAAAAGCTAGACATTGAAACCCCAGATACTACTACTCGTATATACACTCTTTTAGATGATACTTTGGATTTTGACGATCGCATTTTTATCGACCATCTCTGCACAATCTATCGACATTCAAGATTTAACCAACAATAATGGATATATACCGATCAAAACAGGAGAACAAAAAGTAATTGATCGATACAACAAAATACTTCACATTGTTAACGTAACTGCATACACGGACACACTAAATTTAATCTATGAAAACTTACAAACACTTGACGCTAGCACGGTCGAAACTAAGACTTTATTAGACACCATAAATAAAAATTTTGCATTACTAAAAGGAAAAGTAGATGGCTTAAACCCACACTTTAGACAAAGAAGAGGACTAATAAACGTATTGGGAAAAGGACTAAAGTTTATTGCAGGAACTATGGACATCCTTGACAAACCAAATTAACAATTTCACCTTTATCAACCATTTTATATCCACACAAATACGAAACATTACTGAACACATAAACCAAAAACAAATCATAATAGGAAATTACTTAAACGAATTTAAGCATTATATACAAAATAAAATAACAACAATAGAAGACGAAATAAAGTTTATGGAACACATTTACCAAATAAACAATGACATTTCACTCTTACGAGATCATGTCGACGATATTGGACAAATAATATTCTCTAGCAAATTGTTAATAATTCCCACGGACATTTTAACAAACACGGAGCTTGACTTGATAGATGACTTTGACAGTTACACAGGTATTAAAATAGCCGTCGCCTTACATGACAACAATATTATTATAATCCTTCAGATCCCTCAATTTTCAAAAGAAATTTTATCGAAAATTATATTTGAGCCAATTCCTAATATAAACAACAAAACAATTATATTGAATAACTATGAAATGTTAATAGATTCAAAAAATAACGTTTTTGATGTAGATATTAAAGATAACCTTAAGAAAAATTTAATTCAAATATCTAACAAATGTATTTCAAGCATATTAAACTATGAAGAAGCATACTGCGATATGCGAATTTTACATTAATCAAGTGTAATTGAAATCCTTCCTGGTATACTAATATTTAAAAATTTCTATTTCAAAGTAGAACATAATTGTAACAAAATTGATATCAAAATAAGCGGAAATTTTTTAATAAAATTTGAAAATTGTGAAATTAACACAAACAACAAAACCTTTAATAATGTCAAACTAAAATTCTACGACCAATTTATTCTACCTAATATTATAACAAAAATCAAAGAAAAATCGAATAATTTTCCTAATTTGAAGTTAGAATCATTATATTTAAAACAAATTGAACATGAGAAATATATTCAACAAATACAATATCAAACAAAAAAATCAAATTTCATCAATATAAACATAAACATAATAATTGTCATTACCATTATAATATTAGTAATATTTACTACATATAAGACAAATAAAAAACTGTCTATTTTGCATATTTCGTCGGAGCCTCAATCTAACAGTGGGGGTGTTATAGCAAAACACCTCAATATAATATAAACTTATAAAATCCATATCAATGCAGACCTGCTGAGTCTACATTTTCAGTACTTGTCAATATCGTTACCTTTATATTTTAATAAAGGAATCATGTTACATTATATTTTTGCCAGACATTTACTACGTTTGCATTTCCGGCACATGCCAATGTTTTAATACATAATTCTTTGGAATTATTTCATAACACATTTTAATTCTTTCCAAATAATTATTCTTTCGATTTCAAATATGCAAGGTAGGCATTTTAATAGTATAAGTAATAGCGATATTGTAATTTACAGTTAGTCTTTAACTTTATTTCTGTATCGAACAGAGTAATAAAGAAACGGTTTTTAAAATAAAATAAAAAGTTTTTTTTTTTATTTTTCTAAAAACCCGGTAGCAAAAGTCTTAGACTCGAAAGATTCTAAAACAACTCAGTTGCTAAAAGTTCCAAAAATGATTTCTGACGAAAGAAGTCCATGTACACCTGCAGAAGCTACACGCTCAAAGCAAGGTGCTTCAAAGCAAAAAAGGGGGAAAGACATTACATACAGTAAATTCATTGCTGAGAGTGACAGTTTAATAAGATACTGCACTCGATTTTCTTCTTCTCCGATTCAAGATAATTCTGAATCGGCATTAGAAATTAAAAAGGAAAATCTCGACAATTTTTGGATTCGTCTCCAAGCTTCATATGACGCCATAGTAGAATCTGACGACTCAGATCTACTAGAAAATTTTAAGTACTCGGCTTACGCCAAATATGAGAACTGCTTAGACCAGTTCGAAGTAACTAAAGCAATGATTTCCGATCAACTAAAGCTAATAAAAGCAATTGCACCTACTCCACATCAGCGAGTAGAGCTGCCATAAGTACAAAGTCATTAGGCAAGTTCAGGCATCCATCTCAGGGTGCCCACATGTAATACAGAAATCTTTCATGGTGGTTATGAACAATGGCCGTCCTTCCGGGACATGTTTACTGCCGTTTACATAAACCATCCAAAATTAACAAATGCACAAAAATTGTATCACCTCCGATACAAAACAAAAGGTCAAGCAGGCGTTATAGTAAAACAGTTCGCACTAAATGACGATAATTTCAATTTGGCTTGGGAAGCTCTTAAATCAAGATTCGAAAACGAAAGAATATTGGTCGATAAACAAATATCGATATTAATGAACTTGCCAAAAATTCAAAGGGAAACTAGTGAGGAATTTATCAAACTTCAATCCACTGTTTCAAATTGTTTGTCGGTTTTATCGACACAAAATATTCCCACAGACAGCTGGGATCCAATACTGGTAAACATATGCACTGCCGCATTACCAGAAAAATCATTACTTCTATGGGAACAATCGCTCTCATCACGAAGAAAATGCCCCACGTGGCAACAAATGAAAGATTTCCTAACTACCCAATATGAAATCGCAGAAAGGGTAGATAAAAAATTGGTCAGAACGAAACCCGTTCAACATGACCTAAATAGAAGCTTCCACAGACCCCAAGCTAGTAGCAACAACAATTTAAATAGAAGCTTCTTCAAAAATCAAACGTTCACATCCGAACAGTACAAGCAAACGTCATGCGAACTGTGTACAGGGGGGCATAAGCTCAAATCTTGCGAGAAATTCAAAAAAATGAATATTACCGATCGAAACAATTATGTACGAACAAAAAGGCTTTGTACAAATTGCCTTTCACATGCACATACACTTAAAGAATGCGAAAGCAAATTTAATTGCGTTTATTGTCATAAACGACATCATTCAATGCTGCATTACAGCACATTTACCAGCTCATCCCCAAACAGCGCAAATATGAAAAGAGCCACGGGTTTAGTTGCAACAGCAAATCCCGAAGTGCGAAATCCCGAAAATTGCCAAGAAGCACCATGCTGCTCAAAGGCATTAAAAACCCAAACGCTACACAGCGAAAATCAAAGTAGAGTACTACTACCCACAGCAGTTGTCTCCATCGAACACCGAGGAGAACTGTTTAAACTTAGGGCCTTAATAGACCAAGGATCACAACGATCCTTCATAGCGTCTAGGGCTCAAATTAGGCTACAACTGCCAACAAAACAAGCCAACTTTGAAATTACAGGAAAGGGCGGAAGAGTAGTTCAAAACTCTAATAAAATCTGCCCCATTACCTTAATTTCCCCCCAAGCGGATAAGCACATACAAGCAGAAGCAATAGTCTTACCACAACTTACAAATATGCTTCCAAGCTATCACATAAATAGCAAGCATTGGCAAAAGGTTTCACACCTAAAGCTAGCAGATCCCAACTGCAACACTCCCGCTCAAATAGACCTTCTATTAGGCAGCGATCTCATACCACAGATAATACTCGAAGGTATTGAGAAAATTTCAAATACACTTCTGGCACAAAACACTATTTTTGGGTGGATCCTAAGTGGACTAGTTTCGGAACCAGTTACCACCATGACCACTCAGGTTGAGGAAATCTCAAACGAATACCTCAATTCACAATTAAAAAAATTTTGGGAGTTAGAAGAACTCCCCCCAATATCAATCACAACCCCTGAAGATCAGTATTGTGAAGACTTTTACAAAGCCACAACTACTAGATCAGATAATGGTCGGTACGTCGTACGACTACCACTAAAACAACAATTTCCTAACACACTCGCCTTAGGTCACTCTCGCACCTCTGCAATACAGCAGTTTTTAAGTATGGAAAAAAACTTACTTAAAAAAGGTGAGCTTAAGCCAGAATACGATGGCGTGTTAGAAGAATACCTCCATTTAGATCACATGGAGGAAGTAAGCCCATGCGAAAAAATCATAAATGGCAAATATTACTCATTTTACTTGCCTCATCACGCAGTAGTAAAGCCAGACAAAAAAACAACTAAAGTAAGAGTTGTCTTTAATGCATCAAGATCTACTAGCTCGGGGAATTCCCTAAATGAAATTCTATTTACGGGACCCACGCTCCAACCAGATTTAATGCTACTCATTTTAAATTGGCGTATATTCAAATACGTATTTAACGGAGACGTCGAAAAAATGTATAGGCAAATAGTCGTACATAAAGACGATCAAGATTTTCAGCGAATTATTTTCCGAAAATCTCCCAATAGTCCACTACGCGACTATAAACTTAAAACAGTTACCTTTGGTGTCAACTGTGCTCCATATTTAGCCATTCGAACACTCCACGAACTGGCAGAAAACACAAGGTCAGAATTTCCTCTGGCAACCAAAGTGTTAAAAACACAAACATATGTAGACGATATCTTGTCTGGAAGTCACAGTCTTCCACAAGCATACGAGTCACTCTCACAAGTGGTAAAAGCCCTCGAAACCGCAGGGTTTCCGTTGAAAAAGATAACGGCGAACCACCCTAATATCTTAAAGGACATACCTAAAGAAAATCTGTTGGATACCAATTTCCTTAAATTCGAAAAGGAAAGTACAACAAAAACTCTGGGGATCCAATGGAATGCGATATCTGACCAGTTTTCATACACTACAGAGTCAATATCTGCATTATCCGCCATAACGAAGAGACAAATTCTATCCTCTGTGGCAAAACTTTTCGACCCCGCAGGATGGCTTTTGCCAATTATGATACAAGCGAAAATCTTGATACAAGAATTATGGCTAGACGGAACCGACGAACAAGTGAAATCTCTTCGCTTAGAAAAATGGTCCCAGTTCGCAAACAGTCTAGAAGACATTTCCCAGATACAAATCCCACGATGAGTAAACTATTTCCCCGAACACAAAGTCGAAATACACGGCTTCTGTGATGCCTCGGAGAAGGCATACTGTGCCACTAGCTATGTGCGCACACAAAGCGATACTGCGACCACAAGCCACTTATTAGTAGCAAAAGCAAAGGTGGCTCCTTTAAAAACGCTAAGTCTACCTCGACCTGAGCTCTGTGACTCGCAAAATTAGCTCCCATGGTGCAGACCCATTTAAACATGAAGAAACATAGATTGTATCTCTGGTCCGATTCTGAAATTGTTCTAGCCTGGTTGGAAAAACCACCACATGCATGGAAGACGTACATTGCTAATCAAACGTCTCAAATACTTGACCTAGTGGGATCAGCCACTTGGCGACATGTAGCCAGTGCTGACAATCCTGCCGATCTAGGTACAAGAGGGTGCAAACCCCTGCACCTTACCACCACCACCCTCTGGTGGAATAGTCCCCGATGGTTAACAGAATCTCCTGATTCTTGGCCACAATCGCCCATGCGCAATATAATAGCCCCAGAAAGTCGAAAAATCTACTCCTTTCACACAGAAGTGGAGGATACTGACATGCTTGAGCGATTTTTCTCCCGAGCCCTCAGAGTAATCGCCTATATGTTAAAGTTCATAAAGTGACTTAAAATTTAAGTTAAGAGAGTTCCCTCAGAATATCCCAATGCGATACATTGATGCACCTAGAATTGCCAAAGGCAAAGGTCGCACTAATCTCTACCAGATACATCTCTAACATCTAATCTTAACACTATTAAGGGAATCAAAACCCATTGACAAAAGGAGTTCACTCTTAGTTCTTAACCCATTCCTAGACACGAAAGGTCTGCTTCGTGCGAATGGTCGGCTTACCAATTCAAGCCTCACGTATAATGCATGCCACCCTCTAATCATACCAGAGAAATCTCGACTTGCCACTTTACTCCCCAATTATATCAACTTACTTATGCTCCACGCAGAACATCGCCTAATGCCACATAGGTATAGTCCGCCAAGAGTTCTACATTCCCCGACTAAAGCCCCAAATAAAAAAATGCATTTTCATGTGCAAGATCTGCACTCTGCATAAGCAGAAGTTGCGAACGCAGATTATGTCAGCATTTCCACCGGAACGCTGTAACTTCGCTCTGTCTTTCACAGTCACAGGTGTCGATTTTGCTGGGCCTATTCAATTAAAGGCGTCCATGCTAAGATCGCCCACCATAATGTGTGGCTGTTTTTGTCTGTTTTGCTAACAAGACCGCTCGTGAAATTATGTTTTCTGCCAACCACATCTAATGACAAAACCGCAAATAACAAACAATCCGCCGATATTACCGCGACGAAAATGAATTAGTTATATAACTAACTAATAAACCCGCTGTAAACCAACCATTCTAACCGCAATGATCGATCAAATTGACGATCCATTTCTGCCATATACCGTGGCACATTCGCCATAAATTTGCATGCCACAAATGTATAATAATTCCAACTTCTTCATACAGATAAATATGGAAGTAGATATGGCAGCAACACCAACGCCAGCTGTGAGGTCCGCAATCAATGTGGCGCCCTGGGGCAACTCGAACACCACGAACCGCAGCGGCAATCGTTCCTGCAACCGCTCCCCGTAATGGCCCGCGACAACTACCACCTTCACCAGCAACGGTATCTCAACGCAGCCGATGCTTACTGTGTCGACGCACACACCGGCTGTAACACTGCAGCATTTTTCGAAGTATGCAGCCCTTCCAACTTCAGCAGGTTGCCCAAGCTCACGGACACTGCCTCAACTGTTTGGCTACGGTCCACACGACTCCGGCGTGTACGTCGGTTACGCTTTGTCAACTGTGCAATAGGCAGCACCGCACCATGCTACACCGCACCCCAAAGCGGGCCGTCGGGCGACAATTCGCCCCAGCCGTAGATCGCAGCAGAGCAGCCATCCGGCTCGCCTCCGAAGACAGGTAGCTGCACCTCCCTCCAGACCAAGGCGACAGGAGGCATCAACGCGGGGTCGGCAGCCCAGGCCAACATACCTCCGCTCAACTGGCCTCAGCAGCGTTGTTGCCACGCTGCATCAACTACAGCGGTTGCTACGCTAGAATTCGCCTAGGGGGGCCGGGATGGCTAGATGAGTTACGCCTCCCCCCTGCACACACGCCACTGCGCGCCAACAGACCACATCAACACGATCCACAACAAGACATCACACCACGCAGACATCACACCACTCAGACCACCCACACATACACATCACATCACACCACAACTCTACACAATCCAACACTCAAAAGGGACTAACAGAGGGCCAGATGGCTTTCTTTTTCATTAGCAATTCGAGCGATCGATACGTCAAACTTTTCCGCCCGTATTCTTTTTATATAAGCCGTACCGACCGAGTCCGTTTGGTTTCTTGGTGACGGAAAAGTGCAAACAAGTGAAAAAAAGGTGAGTGTGAAACGAAACAATTATTTATAGGATTATATTTATATAAATGATCAGAAGATTTGGAGTTGAATTCCAAGTGACTGTCTATTGAATAAAAATTGAGATATCTCGATGAAATTTGGTCACATGTTGGCACCCAAGGAGGGTTGGTATTGCACTGCCACGTCCACAAAACGCCATTAATCGAAAAACTATAAAATGATGGCCTGGTTCAGGTAAAAACGGCCCTGGAGTTAGGGCGGTGAAGTTCGAGGGATCTTACGAGAGGGTTGTGAGTGGTCGTGAATTGAGCAACGGCTTGAACTCGAATTAATAATGTCGTGAGTTCTTCATAATTGAATTTTTAGTTTCCAGCTACCTCTTTGAAGTGCTCTTTGCAGCTGATTCCCATTAACCACACATGTGAGGAGCGATTGGGGGATAAATTGCCAATTAATGCCTTGGGGGTCGTACTTTGTATAATCTCAAGTGAACAAAAGTGTTTAACAAAGTCCACAAACTGTTTTTCAGTGCCTCTTGGGCTCCAATAAATGTTTTGCCATTATCACTCATTATTTTTGATGCTGCGCGAAAGGCCACTGTCGTCAGATTTGTACATAACTCAATGTATACAGTTTTTTATGTAAAACAAACAAAAACGGCCGTTAATTAATGCCCAGCATAATCGACACCTGTTATTGTGAAAGGAAGAGTGAAGTTCAAGCATTCAGGTATAAATGCTGCCATTATCTTCGTCCATATTTTTTGCTTCTAGGTTGTACAAAATTTGCACATGTAAATGAATTTCTATATTTGAGGCTTAAGTCGGGAATATAAAACTTAAGGCGATGTTCGGGGTGTAGCATTAGTAAATGGACATAATTAGGTATTATGTGGCAAGTTGTGACTTTGTGGGGATAAGTATGGCATAGCGCTCCTTTTATCTCACGCTAGAGTTGGCCAGGACCATTAACGCGAAGTAGACCTTTCGTGTCCAGAAAAGGGTTTAGTACTTAGAGTGAGCTCTTTTTATAAATCGGCTTCGAATCTGTTAGTAATGAGATCTCGCGGTTAAAGTATCGCGTTTGAGTGAATGTGTCGCATTGGGGGTGTACTGAGTTTACTCCCTTAACTTTAATTTTGAGTCGCTCTATGAACCTTAGCATGTAGGCGTTTACTTTAAGGGCTAGGGGGAACGAATAAAATCGCTAAATAAGGTCAGTATCACCCGATGGCGTGTGGAAAGAGTCGATTTTTCGAATTTCTGGGACAATTAGGTTAGGCATGGGCGATTGTGACCAAGAGTCGGGGGTTTGTGTTAGCCATTGGGGCCCATTCAACCAGAGGGTGGTGGTGGTTAAGGTGCAAAGTTTTGCACTCTCTTGTACCTATATCGGCAGGATTGTCAGCATTAAGGCTTGAGACTTTTGATTGGGAATATATGTCTGCCAAGCATGTGGTCGTTTTTCTAACCGAATTAATCCGATTTCATAATCAGACCACAGATACAATTTCTATTTTGCCATGTCTAAATGCATTTGCACCATTTGTTAGAAAGTAGAAGCGTGCCACATAGTTCAATTCACGGTAGACTTATTGTTTTTAAAGCAGCCGCTTTTGCTTTTGCTTCTAAAAAGGGGCTTGTGGTCGCAGTGTCGCTTTGTGCATAATAGTGACGCAGTATGCCTTTTTAGAGGCGTAACAGAGGTCATGCTCTGGCGCATTATTTACCCATCGTTTTTTGTATCTGTGAGGTATCATTCAGATTGCCCGCGAACTTGTGACCACCTTTCTAAGCGAAGAAGTTTAACTTGTTCATCTCAGTCGGTTCCGTCTAACCATATTTCCTGTATTAGGATTTTCACTTATATCATAATTGGCGAAAACCATCTTGCAGGGTCGGAAAGTTTTGCCACCGAGGATAAAATTTGCCTCTTTGTTATGGCGGATAATGCGGATATTGACTCAGTAGTTTTTCAAAACTCTTCAGATATCGCATTCGATTAGATTCCCAGAGTTTTTGTTGTACTTTCCTTTTCGAATTTAACGAAATTAGTGTCCAACAAATTTTCATTTGATATTCTTTTTAAATTATTAGGGCCGTTCACCGTTTTCTTTATTAACGGAAGCTCTGCTGTTTTTAGGGCTTGTATCATTTCTAATTGTGAGTCGTATGCTTGTGGAAGACTGTGACTTCCAGACAGGATATCGTCTACATATCTTTGTGCTTTTAACACCTGGGTTGCCAGAGATGTTTTCTGCCAAATCCTGGAGTGTTCGAATGGCTTACTATGAAGCACAGTTGACGCCAAAAGTTACTGTTTTTAATTTCGGAAAATAATTCGCTGAAAATCTTGGCCGACAATTTGTCGATACATTTTTTCAACGTCTACATTGAATACGAATTTTAATGTACGCCAATTTAATATGAGGCGCATTAGATCTGGTTTTAGTGTGGGTCCTGTAAATGAAATACCTTTTAGGGAATTCCCTGAGCTAGTGGATCTTGAGGCATTGAAGCCAACTTTTACTTTTGGTTTTTTTTTTATCTGGCTTTACTACTGCGTGATGAGGCAAGAAATATAAGTAATATTTGCCATTTGTTTTTATAAAATTGTTTCAGGCGATAATATTCAATTTTTTGAATCTCTCCCACGATTTGAGCTTATGCCCCCCTGTACATGCTTCTCATAACTTTTGTTTGCATTGTTCGAATGTGAACGATTGATTCTTAAAAAATGATGCCTGAACTTTCCTCTTGACAATAAACCTCTGCTCTCGGCTGTGAAGTATGTGCAATTGCTTTAACTATTTTTAATTGGTCAGAAATCATTGCTTATATTTCTGGTCTAAACAGTTTATGAATTTGGCGAAAGTCTAGGATTTCAAATTTTCCGGTTAATGAGTCGTCAGATTTTACGATTGCGTCATATGCAGTCCAGAAATTGTCAATATTTTGTTTTTTGATTTCTAATATCGATTCTGAATTATTCTGAATCGGCGAAGATGGAAATTGAAGTGTATGAAATATCTTTCACCCTTTTTTGCTTTGAGCGTGTACCTTCTGCGTCTTTGGAACTTTTAGCAACTGAGTTGTTTTTGATTATTTTGAGTTTAAGCTCATTAAAAGATATGTCGAAATAAGTAAAAAGTTTTAGCGTTGACCGATAGAATTTCAAAAAGATTTTCGTATATCTGTATGTATATACGTGTTAGAAACCTCTTTTCACTAAATAAGAGTTTAAAATAAAATTAATAAACCGCTTTGAATTATTTATTTTATCAAGGCAACTTTATTTAATAGTTTATTAAAAACCGCACTTTTTATTTATTTATGTGTTGCTAATTTTTAATTATGTCCTTATGTAAGGGTTTGCAGGTACAACCTAATTTGTACTTGTAAGTATATATTTATGTACTTTAGCAGTTGAGAGCTCCTTGCATAGATCATGCACTTTGTACCTATGTACGAACGAATTCGAATCCGAATAAGATGCAGGATGGCCGAGCTGTGGGGTTGAGTAACACTGAACTCCTTTTTCGCAAGAAGTTTCGAACAAAAAACTTCGAACCAGAGAATGCGAACAAAAGACGAATAGTTTGCTTTTGACCGCGTAGCCGAACACATTTGATAACCAAGGCGACTCAAGAAGTGTTTTCCTAAATAAAGTTAATTTTTAAATATTTATTCATTTCCTTTTTTAAGGACTATTAACTTTGTAAAATCATTTTTTAAATCAATATTAAACTTAATATGGTGAATATTGTAAACCACAATACCTGTGTTTAGATTCAGGCAAAAGGGTATAAATGTGGGCTCAAACCAAACATACATTGCTAGCAATGAACTGTCTTTTTGGTGGTTTGACAGAGCTGTTTTCATTTGCACACAAATTGGGAAGGGGCAACAGGTACAGGCATAGCTGCGGTGGCATAATGCCAGCAAAAATGAACTTGCTAATGTCTTATGTTTTTTTGCGTAAACTGCAATTTAGCAACGTAATATTCAAACCATAAACATAAATAACGAAATATGAAAAATAGAAATTAAATACATACATATGTATGTACCATCATATTAAATTATTGAATTGGTAAATAAACTTTACGCAACAATTATTTAAGTCATAAAACATAAAATCTTATTTTTCCGAATTATACATTTGTAGAAAAAAACATATTTCTACTCGCAATATCTCACACATTGATCGATATTTTGGGTAAAAAAGGCAACTATAGATACTGGGGTCCACATATTCGGTGGCTTAGGATTGAACAGCTTTGGTTCGATTTTGACAATGTTTGGTCATTAAGTGGCACATTTTGAAGGCAGTACTCGTGCAAAATCTTATCTCGTTAGATTAATTAGTGCTTTATTTGTATACTGGAATGTGAAAGAATCATATGGAATTTAAAATTGTGTTGTATGGAAGTAGGCATGGTTGTAGTAGGATTTCCTCCATTTTCGCACTGTAACATAGAAATATTAGAAAAATGTTATGTACCGATTTTAGTATAAATCGGTTCTCCAAATCACGAATTTTGTGATTTCACCTAAAAGATGGCGGTGCCACGCCAGTCCTCCAATTTTGACCCCAGCTCCTACAAAGCCCTTTCGTTCCATCCTGGATGAATCCGACTTCGGCTATTTGCCAATTTGGGTGATATAGCTTTATTAATTTGGAAGATATACACATTAAACTTATTGGAAAGCGGGGCCATGCTTAGCTTTTAAATATTTTCAAACCAGAGGTGTCCCTTCTCAATGTGAATCGCTCTGCCAGATTTGAGTTCTGTTTCTTAATTTACGGCCTAGTAATGGCAATTTATAAGTTTTCGATTAATGGCGTTTTGTGGTCGTGGCAGTTGTCCGATAACGCCCATATACAAACGACTTTACTTATTTGCCAAGGAACATGTGTACCAAATATCATCACGATATTTAAATTTTTACTCAAGTTACAGCTTGCACAGATAGACGGATGAACAGACAGTCACGCGGATTTCAACTCGTGTCATCACTCTGATCATTTATATATATATAACTCCATATTTACCTCGATTAGTTATAGGTAAAACAAACAACCGTTAAGTGAACAAAACTATTATGCATGTTGCTATGTTGCAGGAGTATAAATACTACACAGTATGACAGCACATAGTGAAGGTAACTTTGAGAAAACGAAAAAAATTAGTAGACAAATATTTAAGCAGCAAGTGTGTATTTTTAGCACATTGGATAAGTAAATGTAAAATTATAGGCCTTTCTGCAATGCACGTAATATTTTTATACTCTTACAAGTTTTTATAATAGTATGCCTGTATGTCAAAAATGCCCCCAATATACTCATAATAGTCTTATCTTTAAACCGTTGAGTTTGGTCATAATGTGTGATATTTTATTGAAATTAAGTGGATATGCTCTTTTAAAAATTATGTGGTTTAGCGTTTAATATGAATTGAATTCGTTCAGGCCTTGGTCCTTGTATCCCTTATATAATAAATTCCGATTTTCTTGTTGACGTTTTGCACATCAACTAAACGTATTAAATTTAGCCTCTTCGGTTCAGATATATCTCATTTGAAGATAATTTAAATATATATTTTCACTGTCGCGATTAAAATATATTAATAAAACTAAGTGAGTACATGACCTTCAATGTACAATAAGTTAATAAGATAAATTTGATCGTTATCCATTTACGGCTTTGTCCAATAATAAATGTTGCTACAGAGTATAATAGTTTTGTTCACCAAAACTAGTCAGACCACTGCTACGTTAACAAATCGCCATTAATCGAAAACGTATAAAGTGCCATAACTAAGCCATACGAAACTGTATTTTGGTACAACAAATCATATTAAGGGGCACCTGTGCTTTTAAAAAATTTTTAAAAGGGGCGTGGGCGCAAGCTAATATCGTTTTCACGATATGAGTTTAAAAATATATTTTTTTTTGTCACGCCGAAATGCCTGCACTTTATTGAAATTCTCCAGACTGACTTGTTACATAGATCTTACTGCTATTTATACTAACTAGTGTGTTTACTTATTACTAGTTGATAGTTTCTTTACATATAACATGTTTTGACGTATTTTGTTTAATGTTATTGTGATACATTCTGGTTGTTTGTTAGAGATAAGATTGTTTTGATACATTTGGGTATAGATAAGAATACATTCCTTTACTCGCACCCATCGAAACCTTTAATGTATGTATCACCCAAATCATTCAAGCTACATCACTCAAATTTGCTTAGGACAAATCCTTTTAAAAGCTCTTACAAAAGTGCGAAAATAGGTGATAGCGGCTGATAACTTGGCCCTCTCCCCCTATAACGGATTTGTTAAAAACTACATATATAGCTATATATCAATAATTAAATGCGTCAGAGACATTAAATTTTGCATCCAGAGTGCTATGAAAGGGGTCGGTGTCAAAATCGGACATGGGGTTGCACCTCCCACCTTTAGGTGAAATCACATATCTCTGGACCTCCTCGACCGATATTATAAAATTCGGTGGGTAATATTATCCTGACATTGATAAGACACAGTGCGAGAATGGGCGAAATCGGACTTCAACCACGCCCACCTCCCATATAACAAAAATTTGAATTACATTTGATATTTTCACTTTTGAGTATACAAAACAAGCACCAATTAATAAATCGGCATAAAACTTTCTGCGAATATTGCCTTTACGGTATGCCGTCTGAGGTTAAAAAGTTGTCAAAATCGGACCATAAGTATTCAAGCCTGCAGATACCGGAAAAGTGAACCCCAGAACCTATGGCTGACTTTCTACTAAAAATATCGTTCAATGTGTAAGATGTATTTCTCAAAAATTGGTTCAATGGAGTCAATATTTTTTTTAGCCCTAATATACTTAATTTCCTTATCAGCCTAATATATAATATTAAACTTAGCCTATTCGGTCGAGTTAATATCACATACGTATACCTCATTTGAAGGTGTTTTAATATAATTTTCTCTGACGCGAAAAATATAGCAATAAAACTAAGTCTAAGGTTATGACCTTCAATATGTGTCAAGATATACAATTTTATTGTACTTTATTCACAATTTGAGTAATCGAATAATGGATGTTTAATTCTTTCGCATTATTTTGTAAAATTAAGTTTAACAAACACCTAAAGGAATCTCCCGTTCTTTGAATCTTTCAAATTGCTAGAGTATGAAATGTTCGGTTACATCCGAACTTAGCCTTTCCTTACTTGTTTATTATAAAGTTTTGTCAAAACCTCAAAGTATTTCCCCGGCTTTGATATTTGCTAGTTGCAAGTGTTGGAAATGTTCGGGGATACCCCAACACCCCACGACTACAATACAAAAAATCCCACGTATAAGGAAATTTTTACTATCATTTTTGGTCGCAATTGACTGTAAATTAGTGTTATTAAGACAAGGTGGCTTAAATTTAATCGAATTTAATTAATTTGAGCACTCTCCACTACATTTTATCAAAATTCGGCACAATTAAAAATTCTTCAAGTCCATCCCTGATGTGTTGTAAGTACTCTTCATGGTTTGACGTTAGATATTGTGAGAAAGAACAACCTGTGAGCTGAGAAATTCTAAAATGCCTTTGAATCGGGGAATTTACAGTTAGTATTACACCTATTACAACTTTAATATTATTGATAAGTATTATAAAATACAAAGCTAGTCTTAAGCAACTAACGAGTGATCCATTTCGAGGTTTCCTACTTTTTTAAAGAAAAAAGTACAGAAAACTCAAATTTAATGAGGAATGTTTATTATCATTCGAAAAAACCTTTTTAGGCATATATTTTTCGAACATTATCTCTTTCAAATGTTGGCCGTGGCTACGTCTCAGAGGGTCCACCCGTTGATTCAAATTTTCGATGACTCGTTCGAGCATTTCGACTGGTAACTGGCGAATTATACGCCTGATGTTTCGGATGGACTTAAGACTTTACAAATCGCCACAGGAAAAGTCTAACGGTATGATATGTGGCCAATCGCATGGCCCAAAATGTTAAATTATCTGCTCACCGAAGTGTTCTCTTAATAAATCCATTGATTGATACGATGTGTGGAAAGTGGCGCCCTCTTGTTGAAACCAAACGTCGCCGAGATCACGAACTTCTATTTCAATCGTCAAATAGTCGGTTATCATAGTCTGATAACGATTGCCATTGACGGTTGCGTTCTCACCGGCATCACTTTTGAAGAAATATGGAGCGATGATTCCATCGGCGCCCAAACTACACCAAACCGTTTTTTTTTCTGGATGAAATGGCAGCCCTTGAATCTCTTCAGGTTACTTCCTCCTTAATGCGGCAATTTTTCTTGTTTACATACACATTGAGCCAGAAATGGGCCTCAAAGTAAAATGCGACACGTCGTTCCATATGTCAGTCCAAGTTTCTGCGAACGGCGTCGAATGGTCTCTCCACCGGTCTTCGTGTACATTCTCAGCTACTGCCCCTAAATTTTCTTCACTCCGTGCTGGACATGGTCTATTCGGTCTATTCCATTACTGAATGCTGGATCTCAAGATAGGGTTGGTTTTGCGAATAGTACGCTAAGCATGCCGATTATGTTGAACAAAGCGCGCTAAACACATTCTTTACACAACGTGAAATTTGTAATAAAGTTGAACGAGTTGTAAACAGTGTCCATATAAAAATGCCAAACAATACTGAACAAAAATTACATGACAGCTTGACACGACTCACGTGTGATCTGTCAAAAAAAAGGCTATTGGAAAGAGTACCTTTACTTGCATTACCCGTTATGTATACAAAATCATATATATTTCAATTAGTTTTAGGTGTTGCTAAGAATCGTCACCTGAACAAAACTATTATACCCTGTTGCAACATGTTGCGACAGTGTTACATGTAAGGAAAGGCTAAGTTAAAATAACCGAACTTTTTATACTTTCGCAATTCGCAAGGATCAAAGGCAAGGGAATACTTTTTGGTGTTGCGAAACGTTATATCAAACGAGTAAGGAAGATCTAAGTTCGGGTGTAACCCAAAATTTTACACTCTCGCAAAGTATGGTAGTATATGCGACTTCGGTATATATTTAAATTATAAGTAAGAAGTGTTGCCGCAGATATTTATGCCTGTGACAGACATGTGGTAACAATATCATTCTACGAACGAATACCAGATATGTGTTACCAAATACCAGCACTTTACCATGTGAGCAATGTAGTATTTTGCTGGTATCAATACTATCATATTTTATACTTGTAGTGATATTTCATGAAACACAGCTAAAAAAGATAACGAACTGAGATAAAAGCTTTTGCATAAAAGCTCTTCAAAATGTTATGTTGTAATTACATTTAAAAAACTAATAAATAAAATGGAAAGTAGGAAAAGGTCGTGCATTTATTTGGGCACTGCCAAGGCTAAGTTTTTAATTGAGCCACATGTCGAAAAACTGCGAGGGATTTACAAAAACAGCCTTGTTTTTTTTTTTTTTTGCGAGAAGGAAGCATCGAAAACCTAAACCCCAAGTCAGTGTGAAACTTTAATCCGAACTTAACCCCCTACCGTCATGTACCGCTCCCCCCGGTACCAAGAAGATGAGAAAGAAATTAAAAGAATGTTGGCATAGGGTATAATTTGTACAGTAAATCGCCAAATCAATCGATATTACTGTAATTGATAAGTATCCTATTCCTATTATGGAAAGAGAGAAATAGTTGCTGGTAATTGTTTGGAGAACAAAATATTTTTGTCCATAGTTGATGTCTATGTGAACATAGATTTCTACTATGGCTCCACAATTTGAAGGATCTAAACTCTAAATTGCAAAGATGGAAATGGAAGCTTAATGAATTCGATTTTGATATCAAATTTTTCTTGGGATTTGAAAACCATGGGAAATGAAAATCATGTAGCAGATGCTATATCTCCTATTGAACTAAAAGATTCTTCATCTAATATCACTACTACAGAAGATTCCGCGTCGGTAAGATTTTATTTCGAAAGTCTTGTATCAAGAACAATTCCTAAGTATTTCAGGGCTAGTTGTGTAATTAGCACGGCTTCCGTTTTGCTCTTTGCTAAGATGAGTCCATTAGTTTCAAGCCAATCACTAATTAATGATATTATTGCAACAATGTGCTTAGCTATCACCACAACAGTACTTTGAGTCGCAGTACTCCATCGTACATTATGTTCCACAATGACGGTCCGAGAACAGATCCTGGTGGTACACCTCCGATGACTTTATATTCCTTGCAGCCGTTGCTTGTGTAGTTGCTCAGGGTTCTTTCATTAAAGTAACTTACGATTATGTGGAAAATATATGGAGACACGGAGAAACTTTTAAGGACAGTCGATATGCTCTGCGAGGATGCTGAGTTCAAAGCCTTTTTAATATCTAGGTTTACAACCATAAAATATTGTATAGTGCCGCCCTTCCAACGATTTCCACTAATAGCCTTTTCGGTCAGTGTCTTTACTAGGGCCACTGCTTCACTGCTGGATCTTGCCGTCCTGAATCCAAATTGATTCGTAGATAAACCGCCATGGTTATCGATTGCTTTTTTTTGGCGTTGGTATATAATACGCTCAAGGATTTTTTAGCGAAGTCCAATATGCAGAGTGGGTGGAAATGCGTTAGTTCTGTCACAGGCCTGTTTGGTTTTGTCAGTAATATTAGATGCTGCTTTTTCCATAGCTTAGGGAAGGAGCCTTCCTTAATGCATGTGCATACATAATTCAGAAAGGGTCTATGTTCTTAATAATAACTGTTTTCAGCGCTACATTGCAAATTCCATTTCGGCCCGGAGCTTTAGATTGGTTTAACCGGTCGCATGTTTCTCGAACCTCTTCATTCTAGTCAGTCCATGTATCTTGGGCTACGTCTATAACTTCTGGATAAAGTTGGGGTCGGGTTGGGAAGGGGACCGATACTATTATTTCCAGGTTGAGGGGGAGATTGGCAATTACCCACAAGGGCATTCATTGCCACCTTATATTAAAAAGTTTTTCATTGAAAAAAAATTCAAAAAAATTGGCCTATTACAAAAAAAACTTACTTCAATAAAATTATAATTGAATAATAATAATTAATAAAATATAAATACCCAAAAAAATTATAAATAATAATTGAAATAATTATTAAATAAAATAACAAAAAAATTAAATTAATTAATAGGTATTTAATTAATATAACAGTTTTATCTATTTTTTTTTTTATACCATATCATAATTATGGAGGCGGAACTGTTAGCCGACAGCATATTCTTGGCTAAAGTGCGTTTAATGCCTCCTCGAAGAGATCTGGACTATAATTTTTAGTTCGCCATTAACATTTTACAAGGGTCGGTTCACTCTGCCGATTATGTGCGGCATTTATTTCAGATATTTCAAATCTATCACTAACCGCTGTCCACCTTTGTTGAATCTGGGTTGGTTGGTGCTTAACAGCTAAAGACTAGTAAGGTTTTACCCCTACTAATTGTTCTTTTGCATCGCCATTCAATAGCCCTGCCGTAAAACCGCCAGCTATTACCGAATTAGTTTTACTTCGGGCATCAGTCACTAGATGGTTGATGATTTTCCTAAATTCTTTATCATTGATGCTGGGAGGCAAATAGCAACTATATATGTTAATATCGCTAACTGTTGCTCGAACAAAGCCATTTGAAAGGTAAGCATTTCCAGTTGCGGAGAGTTGGGGTTACATTTCCATATAGCCGCTTTATTTTTTGAGTCGCTTGACCAGGCCGCACCTTAACTGGTTATAAGGTTCGCTGTGTAAGGCCAAATCATTCTTATTTTCAAGGACTGACTGTTCTAATAGGTCGTGTGCTGCTTGACAGTGGTTTAGGTTAAGGTGCAAAAACCTTATCTTCATTTTAGGGATTGTGCCGATTTCTTGTATAACAGACATGGAATGCTCCCAGTGAAGAGATCAGTTTCACCAGAGCCTACGTTCAAGGAAAGCAAGCATTTTGGCTTATTGATGCAGTCCGTAGCCTGGTGTTCACCCTCACCACCTATTTTGCAAAATTTTGATATATCTTTGTTTTTGTAGCTTTTCGCTGTGTGATCATAATCAAGGAATCTGAAGCACAGTTGTGGCTGTCTGTATTTTTGGATACGACATATTACCCACTCTACTTTCAATTTCTTGGATTGAAGTAACAACAGATCGTTGTTATCCCGCTCTCTCTGTAGCGTATACAGAACTTCTTCCCTCGTTATTATATCATCCAAGTCTTTACACTCTATAAGTGTCTCCTGGGTCAGAACTTTAATGCTTGCTCTGTCACCAAGACATTTCTTCATTATTTCCTGCGAGTCGGCTGACATTGCTGAACCACTTAATTGTAGCAGCATTTCACCGTCTTGCGTTTTACGTATTCGTGTAGCTTTCTTTTCGAATTCGCTAAGGGTAGAGTCGGATTCAATTTTCCTAAAAATCTCAGCATCGGTAATACCTATTTCCATTTTTAGAAATTAATAACACCTAGGGTTTTTGGGAGTTTTGCGGTTTGTGGTTTAGCTTTTTTAGCTACAATATTCCAAGGCTCTTTTATATGAGTTTGAGGGTCATTATAGTTTTACCTACACCTTTGGTTCGTTGTGTTTTCAAGGGGTTTACAGGGCTTTCAAAAGTGTGAGGTAAAGCGCGTTCATTTGTTATTATTGATCGTTTAGCTTGACATGTTCGCTTGCTTTGATGCTGAGTCTGCTCATCTGCTTCTGGTTAATCCATGTGCAATGTGCGGCCTCTTTTCGGTTGGATGATTGGGTGGGTTGACGTCTTTTTAAATTCAGCTGGTGCTTGTTTTTGTAGCTGCGATATTCTATCTATGATGTTTCTCATATTCTGATTGACGTGCCTTTGTTTTTGGTCGTGGGTGAGACATTTAAGAATATTTGCGCGCAGCTCGAAAAAGAGCATCATTTGTTTAATAGATGTTGAGTTGCGCACACGTAAAAACAATCTAAAGAGCTATGTAAACATCAGCTTATTTATAAAAAATACGCATGTAATTCTAACATTTGCAGGCAAGAAAAACGTTAAATTGGTCCCAGTGGCGGATCTCCTTCAAAGTGAAAGTTTTACAATGACGTGCATAAGGTGTTGGAAGGTTTCAAATCCAACAGTTAGGTAGAAGAAATGGACGAAAGCTTAACTTTCAGTACATAATTGATTATTTGAAAATATTTATTTCAAGAGTAGCAATCCTTAGTTGAAATGCCGCCTGATGAACTATCACCAGATGAACCGTCGCAAAATTCCTGCTTCTAATAATGCAAAAAAACGAAAATAATCAGAACATCATTTTTTTAATTAATAAAGGATGAACGAAGATGATGCAAAAGTATCTGGATAAATCCTTGGAAAATGCGGAGAAAGTTATAAAATTTCAAGAAAACAACACTTTACTTTTTGCGCTTATAAATAAATAAACCTTAGTATGTACGTATGCGTATTCAAAAAGAGTTGTATTAACTTATACTAAAAGATGACATTAATGCCCAAGAAACCATAACTTGACAATTTGCGCTGCATGCTTGGATTCGTTGAAACCAAAATCCAATACTTAGACCACATTTTCGGCACTTTGTTTTAAATTGTTCTTAAAAGTATTAAAAGTTGCATATGTGCCACCAGCTGTCATACTTTTCCACATCATCACACCTACTCCACGATATTTGACAAAACCTAGCGCTGTAACCGATCTTTTCTATACGATTTTCTATCTTTTGATAACAAAAATACTAAACTTACTTTCGCCAAAGAACAAAAAATTCTTCCAAAACTCTGGTGGCATAATTTAATATTTCTTTGCTACGGCTATACATTTTGGTCGGTTACAAAAGGCATCTGGCGGTCTTTTGGAACTCTTGATATACATCAATGGGCACCTAAGTCGCAGTTATCCCGTCGTACGGGGATACAACACTCCTCACTTCTCATTATGTAAGCTTCGGAGAACGTCCAGATCTTGGCTTTGAAGTGATTATTCCTCCTTTTGCAAAGTTTTGGTTCATTATCTTACTTGATGTGTAATTTCTACCGACAGGTTTTACAATTTTCCGGTTATTTTGGATCTTTGTCCAATTTAATAATAATTTGCTTTTCACCCTTTTCAATTTTTTTTTGCTTTGCTTCCATTATTACAAAAACCGCAAAATGTTTAAAAATCTACAAAATAATACTTTAATAAGATTGCGAAACCTGTTTTATTTAAACTCGGTGGGTGTTCGATACAATAACTAGAACTGAAACGGCAACAAAAGTGACATCATTAATACCGTTAGCATCTGAGCTTATTAGGAACAATAGCATGAATCGGTCGTTTTTTCTAGGTAAAGAACTTTAAGTTGGCATTACTGTTCAAGATGGCGACCGATTTAACAGCTGTCAATTGATTTATTCTCAGTTTGGCTTGGCAATTCATCATGAATAGACTCACGTCTAAACAACGTTTGCAAATAGTGCATTTTTATTTCTAAAATAATGGTTCTGTGCGGAATACGTATCGCGCACTAAGTTCATTTCATCGTATGATGCGATGAAGTGCACTTCTGGTTGAATGGCTACGTCAACAAACAATACTGCCGCATTTGAAGTGAAGCTAATCCTCAAGTGTATGTCGAAACACCGTTACATCCAGAAAAACTGACTGTTTGGTGCGCTTTATGGGCTGGTGGAATCCTTCGTCCGTACTTCTTCAAAAACGATGATGGCCAGAACGTTACAGTCAATGGTGATCGGTATAGAGACATGATTACTAACTTTTTCATTCCTGAATTGAACAACCATGATGTCCAGGAGCTGTGGTTCCAACAAGACGGCGAAACATGTCACACAGCTCGTGCCACACTCGATTTATTTAAAGACACGTTTGGTGATCGCCTAATTTCAAGTTTTGGACCTGAATTGGCCTCCAAGACCTTGGGATTAAACACCGCTTGACTACTTTCTGTGGGGTTATGTAAAGTCATTGGTCTATGCGCATAAGCCACAAACGCTTAACCATTTGGAAGACAACATTCGCCGTGTTGTTGCCGATATACGGCCACAAATGTTGGAAAAAGTCATCGAAAATTAGAGGGATTCCATCAAATAGAGGTGGATACAGAGAGTAGAATGAAAACAGCATTTTCTACACCTATTGGACATTTCGAGTCTTTACGTATGCCGTTTGGTCTTAAAAATGCGTCATCGACATTTCAAAGGCTGATAATAACAGTCTTAGATGATTTGATCGGAAATGTTTGCATGGGGTACTTGGATGATATTATTGTCAACAGAGCACTTCACTTCAAGCACACATGCATGCTATTGAGAAAATATTTCACAGGCTCAATGAAGCAAATTTAAATGTTAACTTTGGAAAACCGAAATTGTAAAAAAAGAAACTTAATTTTTTGGGCATATTGTAAAGCCAGAGTTAATCAATCCCAATCCTAATAAAATGGATGCCATATTGATATATATTTTTATTAGGGACTTTCCTAAAATTTTTAAACCTTGAACTCAATGCTTAAAAACCGCAATAAAATTGTGGTTAATGAAGAATATATAAAAGCTGAAGTTTCTTATGACAAAAGAACTAGTTTTGGCATACCCAGGCTATGAAAGAACACGAGTTACATTATTCTACAACGGAGAAAAAGTTGTTTGCTATTATTTGGACCACAAAATATTCTTGCCCATGTTTATATGGTAGAAAATTTGTCATACAATTTAAGGGATCTAAACTCTAAATTGCAAAGATGGAAATGGAAGCTTAATGAATTCGATTTTGATATCAAATTTTTCTTGGGATTTGAAAACCATGGGAAAATTAAAACCATGTAGCAGATGCTTTATCTCCTATTGAACTAAAAGATTACTACTTTGGAAGCACTTCATCTAATATCATTACTACAGAAGATTCTGAATTTTATATTCCTATTTCAGAGAGACCATAAAATATATTTAAATGACAACTAATGTTGATAAAATGCAATGAAAGTAGTTTGCAAACAGAAGACATTATTAAAGACAATTTGAAAACAATTATCGACTTAACTAACGATCAAATAAAGAATAAAATAGATAAGTTTTTAGTTGGTAAGTCTAAAAGTTATGCATAATGATGCCGATTTTGTGAAACTTCAAGACATTTATAAAACTCTAAACAACAATAAAATACGCTATCAACTAAAGAACTCGAACATAGTAGAGGTTATCCTGAATTTAAAACCAAAATGCTTGAAATTAATTTGCAAGGCCTTCATCAAGGCATAGAAGAGATTGCTAATCGTTTTTAAAATAAATATTATTACCAGAACTACTTTAAAGAAATCAGTAAAACTATTAACGAATGTGAATTATGCAATAGGTGTAAACATGACCACATTACATAAAAACATTAGCATACATGTATTGATATGTAATCTAAATTAGGGGCTGATGCAGAAGTACAAACACTGAACTGGTTAGAAACAAAAAGACTGCTAATAAAAATTTTTAATATCATGGGACCTCTAAAAATATTGGAAATCGACCAAAATCAAGGAATAAATATTGTAAATACTAAGCAGTGGAAAGACTGGCATTGCAGATATCCACCGTATACACAAAACACTTTATGAAAGATTTAGAATAACTAATAGCTCGGATGATAAAGAATTGGAGTACATGCAAATCGAACAAATTCTTTTTATATACAACCGTAATGTAACAGGTTAGATCGCATATAAAATTTTTTTCAATCACCTCGCGAAGTTTAATACACAACTTACATATAAGAGAAAATAGAATAAATAATGCGAATAAGACACGAACCGAAAACTCTATAGACACTAATTTAATCAACGCTGAAAATTCCAGAATCGGCTGGAAAAAACATGTAATCCATTTAGAAAAGTAGAATTAGTGAAAGCCGAAAGAGATAATAAACTATTTGTAATTCAAATTAAGAACGTAAAGTGAGGAGATATAAAAGCCAATTCAAAGGAAAGAAAAAATTCCTAGAGAAATGGAGACATTAGTCAGTTTATTGTATAAAATCCCATAAATAAATTGTTATTAAATATGCATTCAAATATAGTGTATTGCTAAAAATCTTGCTCAGAACTATTTAAAAGACCATTCTCGAATTGCTTCAATTCTTATATGTATATGTTCTCCTTACCAGGATCTAGTTGTAGGGTGGTACCTGTTCTGGCTAGTTTATCCGCTTCACAGTTCCCGGGGATATCACTGTATCTTGGGACTCATTGCAGGTTTATCGTGATATAGGATGTAAAATCCGTTCGGAAATCAAGGAATTCTTTCACTGCCTTTGACGAAATCCTATGAGACATTAGAGATTTCAAAGCCGCCTGGCTGTCCGAATATATACATATTTTTTTGTTGTGATCACACCCCTTGCCAGTACAAGAAGGCTTTCTTTAATTGCTGTGACCTCCGCTTGGAAGACATTACAATGGTCTGGAAGCCGAAGGCGATTTTGGTTTCTCGGTTAGCTGAGAAGATATCGCCGCCTACTACTAGGCGTCACTCCCCATCTGGGCCCCATCATTCTTTTACACGCGTAAGGTGCTGTAGCTGCTTTCTTTACCCTAGTTTCCAAGTTTGGCTTCCTGTCCCAAATTAGACCCAAGTTGCTTTCTTTATCTCTTATCGTTCTTTAAGCACGCTCAGTATAGCCTTCGACTGAATGTTATTGAAAGCACCTATGAAAGCAACGAGGGTGTATTATTTTATCTCCAGAGATAATTGCCATTTTTCCTGGATTTAGTTTGCACCTTATGTGTATTTCCATTAGTCTCTTTAACGTTTTAACGAGAAACGAGGAAGGACTAATAGGTCGAAAATCCTTTGGATTAGTGTGTGCGCTTTTGCCCGCCTTTGGTATATACATATACCACCTTGACTTTCCTCCATACCGAGTGAATATAGTTTAATTGCAGTTCTCCTTTAAGCATGGTTGTTAACTAGTTTCTCTGGGACTGTTGTAACTGAACCGGAAATATCCCGTCTGGTCCCGGCGATTTATAAGGCTTGAAGCTGCCTATCGCTTAATAAACATTACTATCTGACACTATGTCTACAGGAGGGGACTCTGCTACCACTTCACTCTCCAGTGTATGCTGCATTGTGTTGTTCTCGGAACAGTCTGGAAGTGAGCATTCATTAGCAGGCCTAGAGTCTTTTCACTGGATACCGTCCAGCTGAGGTCTGGCTTCTGAAGGTATCCAATGTTATGTTTCGAATGTGGTTAATAATTTTTTAAGTCGAGCTGCTTTTGCCGTATTCTCGATGTCATTACAAAAATATTTCCACGAATTTTTTTTTGTCTTTCTTACCTCCTTTTTATAAGACTTTAAGAGGTTATAATCGTTATCCCACTCTTCTTCTTTTTTGGAAAATTTGGCTAATTTGAATTGCTTCCTGCAATCTTTCTGCATGTTCTTAAGTATAGAAGACCACCAGGAGGCCTAATTCTTCCCCTACTGCGTGTTATTGGACAAGACAGTTCTAGTTTTTATACTCTCGCAACCTGTTGCTACAGAGTATAATAGTTTTGTTCACCTAACGGTTGTTTGTATCACCTAAAACTAATCGAGTTAGATATAGGGTTATATATATATAAATGATCAGGATGAAGAGACGAGTTGAAATCCGGGTGACTGTCTGTCCGTCCGTCCGTCCGTGCAAGCTCTAACTTGAGTAAAAATTGAGATATCTTTATGAAACTTGGTAGACATGTTTCTTGGTACCGTGAGACGGTTGGTATTGCAGATGGGCGTAATCGGACCACTGCCACGCCTACAAAACGCCATTAATCAAAAACAAATAAGTTGCCATAACTAAGTTCCGCAATAAGATACAAGACTGTTATTTGGTACACAGGATCACATTTGGGAGGGGCATCTGCAGTTAAAACTTTTTTTTTAAAAAGTGGAGGTGGTCCCGCCTCTAATAGGTTTAATGTGCATATCTCCTAAGCCGCTAATGCTATAATAACAAAATTCACTAGAAGCAAATGTTTTTAGCACTTCTATTGACGGTGTGAAAATAGTTGAAATCGGGTGGCAACTCCGCCCACTCCACATATAACGGTACTGTTAAAAACTACTAAAAGCGCGATAAATCAAGCACTAAACACGCCAGAGACATTAAATTTTATCTCGGAGATGGTATAAATTGGCTTTATAGGAACCGCGTTCAAAATTAGTCAGTGGGCGTGGCACAGCCCACTTTTAGGTGAAAACCCATATCTTGAGATCTGCTCAACCGATTTCAACCAAATTCGGTGCGTAACGTTCTTTTCATGGTTCTATGTCATAGTGCGAAAATGGGCGAAATCGGACTACAACCACGCTTACTTCCCATGTAACACCATTTTAAATTCCATCTGATTCTTTCACTTTCCACTATGCAAATCAGGTAACAATGATTATATCGGGGTAAAACTTTGCGTGAATAATGAAATCAAAGTACCTTGTGGCCAAAAATTGTCTAAATCGAACCAAAACTGTTCAAACCCCTAAGTACTAAATATGTGGACCCCAGTGCCTATAGTTGACCTTCTACCGAAAATATCAGTCAATCCACAAAGAAATCTCAAAGGAGTATACCATTTGACTTTGCGGGAGTATAAAATGTTCGGTTACATCCGAACTTAGCCCTTCCTTACTTGTTTGTTTTCTTTTTGATTTTATCGCTTCTTCAAACTCAGTAAAGATGGTTAAAATCGGATAATCCACTCGCCATATAACGGTTATTTGAAAGCTGCTAAAAGTACTATAACTCACTGAACAAATGAGTCACAAGCATTAAATTTTACAACGAGAATGGTAAAGAAGAGCTTTATAGGATCTGGTGTGAAAATTGGACAAGGGACGCAGTACCACCCACCTTTAGGTGAACTCCAATATTTCAGGAAATACCCAAACGATTACAACCAAATTTTGTGTGTGAGGTTACACAAACAAACCTATCCAAAAATTTAATCCACGAAAGTTGTTGGAAAAAAACAATGTAAATCAATTTACATAAGTCGTCCAGTTGCCCCATTAACCAAGTCATCACACGAGTTCATATTCACTGCAATCATATATGTGGCGGAGGTTTTTAGTGCCAATTCATAGGGCAGTCCCTGGGCTTCAGAAGTTTTGAAAAGTTTAACTCTTTCAAAAATATTCTCATATGCACTTATACCAATTCCTTTAACTGAGACTTTTGCAGTTGAAAGGATAGCTTCAGTTGGAATTCGACTGAGCTTAAGAGCGTTGAAATTATTGTCTCTTCATTGGACCAAAATAAATGTAGGGCATCATCGGGAACTTCCTCGAAATAAACTACTCGAGCTTCAATGAGTGATATGTCCTCATTTGTCATAGTACCAGATGCCATATGGTTTAATGCAATTGCAAAGGCCTGATCCTCCCGTTGTCTCATTATATCTGTTAATTCAAAGTATTTAAATAACTCCCGCAAAGGGAACCAACTAAAGTGCTGAATGCATTATTGGGATTAGGAGAGAATATCCACCTATCTCCAGCAGGTGAGAGTTGCTTCAAATCACCAACACTAAACACTGTAAAAATGGGCGATTAGTTTATAGCTGGTGCAGCAAATGTGTCAAATAGGTTCTTTGCTTAGTATTTAGACTTTAAACTAAAGAAAATAATTCCTCAACTTGAATTAATGGGGGTAGTTTAAAAAGTCTAATATTGCAATCAGATTCAGTGACATTGACTGTTGAACCTTCACCATGCAACTCCAGCAAATTTATATTTGGGTTTATTTCTGGAAGTGCCAACACTCTGAACTCATTTTCCACGATAGGTAGTTCATTTTGAGCACCTTCCTCCAAGTCTATTTCATTATAAAGACTTTCTAGAACATTTTCAAGTTCTATTTTCTTTGATTTTCCTCAATTAGAATACGGTGTGTTATGCAAGTCTGCTCATTATCGTCTTCAATGAGATCTTGCTGTTCATTCCGCCATATATAGTAAAGCATTACCATTTCGCGGAAATACTCAACTCTAGTCAAATCTGGGTTAAACCTTCTATACCGAATTATACAAGGTTTTGTTCATTTTTTAATAAAACCGCTACCGTCTTTTGGGAGTTTTGCGGTTTGTGGTTTAGCTTTTTTAGCTACAATATTCCAAGGCTCTTTTATATGAGTTTGAGGGTCATTATAGTTTTACCTACACCTTTGGTTCGTTGTGTTTTCAAGGGGTTTACAGGGCTTTCAAAAGTGTGAGGTAAAGCGCGTTCATTTGTTATTATTGATCGTTTAGCTTGACATGTTCGCTTGCTTTGATGCTGAGTCTGCTCATCTGCTTCTGGTTAATCCATGTGCAATGTGCGGCCTCTTTTCGGCTGGATGATTGGGTGGGTTGACGTCTTTTTAAATTCAGCTGGTGCTTGTTTTTGTAGCTGCGATATTCTATCTATGATGTTTCTCATATTCTGATTGACGTGCCTTTGTTTTTGGTCGTGGGTGAGACATTTAAGAATATTGGCGCGCAGCTCGAAAAAGAGCATCATTTGTTTAATAGATGTTGAGTTGCGCACACGTAAAAACAATCTAAAGAGCTATGTAAACATCAGCTTATTTATAAAAAATACGCATGTAATTCTAACATTTGCAGGCAAGAAAAACGTTAAATTGGTCCCAGTGGCGGATCTCCTTCAAAGTGAAAGTTTTACAATGACGTGCATAAGGTGTTGGAAGGTTTCAAATCCAACAGTTAGGTAGAAGAAATGGACGAAAGCTTAACTTTCAGTACATAATTGATTATTTGAAAATATTTATTTCAAGAGTAGCAATCCTTAGTTGAAATGCCGCCTGATGAACTATCACCAGATGAACCGTCGCAAAATTCCTGCTTCTAATAATGCAAAAAAACGAAAATAATCAGAACATCATTTTTTTAATTAATAAAGGATGAACGAAGATGATGCAAAAGTATCTGGATAAATCCTTGGAAAATGCGGAGAAAGTTATAAAATTTCAAGAAAACAACACTTTACTTTTTGCGCTTATAAATAAATAAACCTTAGTATGTACGTATGCGTATTCAAAAAGAGTTGTATTAACTTATACTAAAAGATGACATTAATGCCCAAGAAACCATAACCTGACAATTTGCGCTGCATGCTTGGATTCGTTGAAACCAAAATCCAATACTTAGACCACATTTTCGGCACTTTGTTTTAAATTGTTCTTAAAAGTATTAAAAGTTGCATATGTGCCACCAGCTGTCATACTTTTCCACATCATCACACCTACTCCACGATATTTGACAAAACCTAGCGCTGTAACCGATCTTTTCTATACGATTTTCTATCTTTTGATAACAAAAATACTAAACTTACTTTCGCCAAAGAACAAAAAATTCTTCCAAAACTCTGGTGGCATAATTTAATATTTCTTTGCTACGGCTATACATTTTGGTCGGTTACAAAAGGCATCTGGCGGTCTTTTGGAACTCTTGATATACATCAATGGGCACCTAAGTCGCAGTTATCCCGTCGTACGGGGATACAACACTCCTCACTTCTCATTATGTAAGCTTCGGAGAACGTCCAGATCTTGGCTTTGAAGTGATTATTCCTCCTTTTGCAAAGTTTTGGTTCATTATCTTACTTGATGTGTAATTTCTACCGACAGGTTTTACAATTTTCCGGTTATTTTGGATCTTTGTCCAATTTAATAATAATTTGCTTTTCACCCTTTTCAATTTTTTTTTGCTTTGCTTCCATTATTACAAAAACCGCAAAATGTTTAAAAATCTACAAAATAATACTTTAATAAGATTGCGAAACCTGTTTTATTTAAACTCGGTGGGTGTTCGATACAATAACTAGAACTGAAACGGCAACAAAAGTGACATCATTAATACCGTTAGCATCTGAGCTTATTAGGAACAATAGCATGAATCGGTCGTTTTTTCTAGGTAAAGAACTTTAAGTTGGCATTACTGTTCAAGATGGCGACCGATTTAACAGCTGTCAATTGATTTATTCTCAGTTTGGCTTGGCAATTCATCATGAATAGACTCACGTCTAAACAACGTTTGCAAATAGTGCATTTTTATTTCTAAAATAATGGTTCTGTGCGGAATACGTATCGCGCACTAAGTTCATTTCATCGTATGATGCGATGAAGTGCACTTCTGGTTGAATGGCTACGTCAACAAACAATACTGCCGCATTTGAAGTGAAGCTAATCCTCAAGTGTATGTCGAAACACCGTTACATCCAAAAAAACTGACTGTTTGGTGCGCTTTATGGGCTGGTGGAATCCTTCGTCCGTACTTCTTCAAAAACGATGATGGCCAGAACGTTACAGTTAATGGTGAACTGTATAGAGACATGATTACTAACTTTTTCATTCCTGAGTTGAACAACCATGATGTCCAGGAGCTGTGGTTCCAACAAGACGGCGAAACATGTCACATTTATTTAAAGACACGTTTGGTGATCGCCTAATTTCAAGTTTTGGACCTGAATTGGCCTCCAAGACCTTGGGATTTAACACCGCTAGACTACTTTCTGTGGGGTTATGTAAAGTCATTGGTCTATGCGCATAAGCCACAAACGCTTAACCATTTGGAAGACAACATTCGCCGTGTTGTTGCCGATATACGGCCACAAATGTTGGAAAAAGTCATCGAAAATTAGAGGGATTCCATCAAATAGAGGTGGATACAGAGAGTAGAATTAAAACAGCATTTTCTACACCTATTGGACATTTCGAGTCTTTACGTATGCCGTTTGGTCTTAAAAATGCGTCATCGACATTTCAAAGGCTGATAATAACAGTCTTAGATGATTTGATCGGAAATGTTTGCATGGGGTACTTGGATGATATTATTGTCAACAGAGCACTTCACTTCAAGCACACATGCATGCTATTGAGAAAATATTTCACAGGCTCAATGAAGCAAATTTAAATGTTAACTTTGGAAAACCGAAATTGTAAAAAAAGAAACTTAATTTTTTGGGCATATTGTAAAGCCAGAGTTAATCAATCCCAATCCTAATAAAATGGATGCCATATTGATATATATATTTATTAGGGACTTTCCTAAAATTTTTAAACCTTGAACTCAATGCTTAAAAACCGCAATAAAATTGTGGTTAATGAAGAATATATAAAAGGTGAAGTTTCTTATGACAAAAGAACCAGTTTTGGCATACCCAGGCTATGAAAGAACACGAGTTACATTATTCTACAACGAAGAAAAAGTTGTTTGCTATTATTTGGACCACAAAATATTATTGCCCATGTTTATATGGTAGAAAATTTGTCATACAATTTAAGGGATCTAAACTCTAAATTGCAAAGATGGAAATGGAAGCTTAATGAATTCGATTTTGATATCAAATTTTTCTTGGGATTTGAAAACCATGGGAAAATTAAAACCATGTAGCAGATGCTTTATCTCCTATTGAACTAAAAGATTACTACTTTGGTAGCACTTCATCTAATATCATTACTACAGAAGATTCTGAATTTTATATTCCTATTTCAGAGAGACCATAAAATATATTTAAATGACAACTAATGTTGATAAAATGCAATGAAAGTAGTTTGCAAACAGAAGACATTTTTAAAGACAATTTGAAAACAATTATCGACTTAACTAACGATCAAATAAAGAATAAAATAGAGAAGTTTTTAGTTGGTAAGTCTAAAAGTTATGCATAATGATGCCGATTTTGTGAAACTTCAAGACATTTATAAAACTCTAACCAACAATAAAATACGCTATCAACTAAAGAACTCGAACATAGTAGAGGTTATCCTGAATTTAAAACCAAAATGCTTGAAATTAATTTGCAAGGCCTTCATCAAGGCATAGAAGAGATTGCTAATCGTTTTTAAAATAAATATTATTACCAGAACTACTTTAAAGAAATCAGTAAAACTATTAACGAATGTGAATTATGCAATAGGTGTAAACATGACCACATTACATAAAAACATTACCTTACATGTATTGATATGTAATCTAAATTAGGGGCTGATGCAGAAGTACAAACACTGAACTGGTTAGAAACAAAAAGACTGCTAATAAAAATTTTTAATATCATGGGACCTCTAAAAATATTGGAAATCCACCAAAATCAAGGAATAAATATTGTAAATACTAAGCAGTGGAAAGACTGGCATTGCAGATATCCACCGTCTACACAAAACACTTTATGAAAGATTCAGAATAACTAATAGCTCGGATGATAAAGAATTGGAGTACATGCAAATCGAACAAATTCTTTTTATATACAACCGTAATGTAACAGGTTAGATCGCATATACAATTTTTTTCAATCACTTCGCGAAGTTTAATACACAACTTACATATAAGAGAAAATAGAATAAATAATGCGAATAAGACACGAACCGAAAACTCTATAGACACTAATTTAATCAACGCTGAAAATTCCAGAATCGGCTGGAAAAAACATGTAATCCATTTAGAAAAGTAGAATTAGTGAAAGCCGAAAGAGATAATAAACTATTTGTAATTCAAATTAAGAACGTAAAGTGAGGAGATATAAAAGCCAATTCAAAGGAAAGAAAAAATTCCTAGAGAAATGGAGACATTAGTCAGTTTATTGTATAAAATCCCATAAATAAATTGTTATTAAATATGCATTCAAATATAGTGTATTGCTAAAAATCTTGCTCAGAACTATTTAAAAGACCTTTCTCGAATTGCTTCAATTCTTATATGTATGTTCTCCTTACCAGGATCTAGTTGTAGGGTGGTACCTGTTCTGGCTAGTTTATCCGCTTCACAGTTCCCGGGGATATCACTGTATCTTGGGACCCATTGCAGGTTTATCGTGATATAGGATGTAAAATCCGTTCGGAAATCAAGGCATTCTTTCACTGCCTTTGACGAAATCCTATGAGACATTAGAGATTTCAAAGCCGCCTGGCTGTCCGAATATATACATATTTTTTTGTTGTGATCACACCCCTTGCCAGTACAAGAAGGCTTTCTTTAATTGCTGTGACCTCCGCTTGGAAGACATTACAATGGTCTGGAAGCCGAAGGCGATTTTGGTTTCTCGGTTAGCTGAGAAGATATCGCCGCCTACTACTAGGCGTCACTCCCCATCTGGGCCCCATCATTCTTTTACACGCGTAAGGTGCTGTAGCTGCTTTCTTTACCCTAGTTTCCAAGTTTGGCTTCCTGTCCCAAATTAGACCCAAGTTGCTTTCTTTTTCTCTTATCGTTAGCCTGGTACCACTTAATTATGGCGGCGTGATTTCTGGAGTACTGTGTTTCTTAGTGAACAATACTAGTTCAGTCTTGCTAGCATTTAAGTTCAGTCTGCATGATATCGCCCATTAATTAATATCGTTTAACATTGTCTGCATAAGGCTAGCGAGGCTATTCGGGAACTTGCCTCTAACCGAAACGGCCACATCGTCAGCGTAAACCACAACATGTGCCCCCTTCTTTTTCATTGCCAGGATCCATTGTCAAAATCCATCGTTGAAGCTCTCACCGTTGAAATAATTGACCTGCCCAAGAGAGTCTATTCAATTAATTTCCGGAGAGGCTCAGTGATCCAAATCTTTAAGCACGCTCAGTATAGCCTTCGACTGAATGTTATTGAAAGCACCTTCTATGTCTATGAAAGCAACGAGGGTGTATTATTTTATCTCCAGAGATAATTGCCATTTTTCCTGGATTTAGTTTGCACCTTATGTGTATTTCCATTAGTCTCTTTAACGTTTTAACGAGAAACGAGGAAGGACTAATAGGTCGAAAATCCTTTGGATTAGTGTGTGCGCTTTTGCCCGCCTTTGGTATATACATATACCACCTTGACTTTCCTCCATACCGAGTGAATATAGTTTAATTGCAGTTCTCCTTTAAGCATGGTTGTTAACTAGTTTCTCTGGGACTGTTGTAACTGAACCGGAAATATCCCGTCTGGTCCCGGCGATTTATAAGGCTTGAAGCTGCCTATCGCTTAATAAACATTACTATCTGACACTATGTCTACAGGAGGGGACTATGCTGCATTGTGTTGTTCTCGGAACAGTCTGGAAGTGAGCATTCATTAGCAGGCCTAGAGTCTTTTCACTGGATACCGTCCAGCTGAGGTCTGGCTTCTGAAGGTATCCAATGTTATGTTTCGAATGTGGTTAATAATTTTTTAAGTCGAGCTGCTTTTGCCGTATTCTCGATGTCATTACAAAAATTATTCCACGAATTTTTTTTTGTCTATCTTACCTCCTTTTTATAAGACTTTAAGAGGTTATAATCGTTATCCCACTCTTCTTCTTTTTTGGAAAATTTGGCTAAATTGAATTGCTTCCTACAATCTTTCTGCACGTTCTTAAGTATAGAAGACCACCAGGAGGCCTAATTCTTCCCCTACTGTGTGTTATTGGACAAGACAGTTCTAGTTTTTTGTTTTTTTTTTGATTTTATCGCTTCTTCAAACTCAGTAAAAATGGTTAAAATCGGATAATCCACTCGCCATATAACGGTTATTTGAAAGCTGCTAAAAGTACTATAACTTACTGAACAAATGTGTCACAAGCATTAAATTTTACAACGAGAATGGTAAAGAAGAGCTTTATAGGATCTGGTGTGAAAATTGGACAAGGGACGCAGTACCACCCACCTTTAGGTGAACTCCTATATTTCAGGAAATACCCAAACGATTACAACCAAATTTTGTGTGTGAAGTTACACAAACAATCCTATCCAAAAATTTAATCCACGAAAGTTGTTGGAAAAAAACAATGTAAATCAATTTACATAAGTCGTCCAGTTGCCCCATTAACCAAGTCATCACACGAGTTCATATTCACTGCAATCATATATGTGGCGGAGGTTTTTAGTGCCAATTCATAGGGCAGTCCCTGGGCTTCAGAAGTTTTGAAAAGTTTAACTCTTTCAAAAATATTCTCATATGCACTTATACCAATTCCTTTAACTGAGACTTTTGCAGTTGAAAGGATAGCTTCAGTTGGAATTCGACTGAGCTTAAGGGCGTTGAAATTATTGTCTCTTCATTGGACCAAAATAAATGTAGGGCATCATCGGGAACTTCCTCGAAATAAACTACTCGAGCTTCAATGAGTGATATGTCCTCATTTGACATAGTACCAGATGCCATATGGTTTAATGCAATTGCAAAGGCCTGATCCTCCCGTTGTCTCATTATATCTGTTAATTCAAAGTATTTAAATAACTCCCGCAAAGGGAACCAACTAAAGTGCTGAATGCATTATTGGGATTAGGAGAGAATATCCACCTATCTCCAGCAGGTGAGAGTTGCTTCAAATCACCAACACTAAACACTGTAAAAATGGGCGATTAGTTTATAGCTGGTGCAGCAAATGTGTCAAATAGGTTCTTTGCTTAGTATTTAGACTTTAAACTAAAGAAAATAATTCCTCAACTTGAATTAAAGGGGGTAGTTTAAAAAGTCTAATATTGCAATCAGATTCAGTGACATTGACTGTTGAACCTTCACCATGCAACTCCAGCAAATTTATATTTGGGTTTATTTCTGGAAGTGCCAACACTCTGAACTCATTTTCCACGATAGGTAGTTCATTTTGAGCACCTTCCTCCAAGTCTATTTCATTATAAAGACTTTCTAGAACATTTTCAAGTTCTATTTTCTTTGATTTTCCTCAATTAGAATACGGTGTGTTATGCAAGTCTGCTCATTATCGTCTTCAATGAGATCTTGCTGTTCATTCCGCCATATATAGTAAAGCATTACCATTTCGCGGAAATACTCAACTCTAGTCAAATCTGGGTTAAACCTTCTATACCGAATTATACAAGGTTTTGTTCATTTTTTAATAAAACCGCTACCGTCTTTAAGAGGCATGACAACCCCGGTTTCACTAGATTTAAAATATCTATACATAGATGCAAGATCAGCTAAACAAAGAGTTTCTAACTGATCGGATTTTTGAACGTAACGGTCTACAATACCGGCTACGAATATTTCAGTCGTGCCTGAAGGAAGGTTGTGAAGTTCCTTTCAGGTTGCACCATTCGAACACGTTCCTCAAGTCGAGAGGTATTTATAAATATTTCTGCTTTACTTGTTTCCGAAAGATGTAGCCCAATGCAGCAATATACTGCTTTTTGTGCAGATATTTCTGTGCCTGATATAACTTTGTGAGCTATATGTTAATGTTTTTGCTTAACAATATAATTTCCAGCATTTACCTCTAATATAGCTTCATTTAAGAGCCTAGATATTCCCCTGTTAGACTTGTTAATATAATTAATTATATATGAACAACAAACATCAAATGCATCCAGTATATTTGTATTGGATATCCATATTTGCTCTATGAAGTTCCAAAATTAAAGGATTATAAGCGTTTATAAAACGATCCTAAAATTTCTTCTTAGAAAAATTTAGATTTTTGTTAAACTTGATCTAAGGGTTAACAAATAGTCATAAAAAGACATATTTATTCTACTATCAGACAGGAAATGTACAAAATCTCTTAAATAAGAAATGACTTCTGTAGTCATATTTGAATTTAAAACGTTTGTAATTTCGAACAAGTTTTCCTTGTGTCTTTCTGAATTTTGACTTGTTTCTGTAAAGGGTAACAGTAGGCATTGGTGGATATGGTATACCAAAATTACAAAACTGTTGTCCTCTAATTTGCCTAGTACAAGACCGACTGTGGTTATGCTTTTTATAACCCAAATAATTTTCTAAGCGGCTGATCGAACCATCGGTAGAAATATAATTGTCAATAAAACTAATGACATCAGGGAATGTCTGAGGATCTTGAGGGTTGATCCTGGGAGCATTATTAAGCCAATACATGCCATGTACATGCGGTTAACCTCTCTGTTGAAACTCCACTCTCCAGTAGAAATTTGTGACAAAATGCTCTCCCAAAATGCCGGAATTGTCTTTAAAAAGCTTAAGAATTTGTCGCTAGCGGTAGTCAAAATATCTAGCACAAGTAACTGCGTCTGACCGAATTAAGCAACAGTTTTAGTGAGAATGACCAAATGCTTAACCCACTGAGATTCTGCAGCCTATTAAGGGATGAAGAAGGTTGGAAACCCAAATTGGCGAATCATAGCGATTGCCTTTTTCTTCTAAGCTTCCCAGTGCGCAGGAGAGGATCTAACGCCTTTAGAAACCTTGTAACCATCATCGTGTTTAATCAAGTTTTAGAAAACTTTCTAAGGCCAATGAATGTACTATTCTTAATTTGCAGCAGTTCTTATTATTTGTAATCATAGAATAACTTTGGAAAGGTACACGCTCTTCTGTCAAAACGGCAAATTTCAGCACGTATTATCTTGCTATATGTTCCAAATGACAACTCTTCTGAATTATTATCTTAAATTATGTCAACTGGTCTTTGCCCTTACCTGACGCTATGACTAAATGGTTATAGTCCAAGTTTTCTACAGGAATATTGTCCAAAAGTTTCTTGACCGCCTGGATTTAGCTCTGACGGTAAAAAAATCGTGGGAATATTAATACCTGAGGGATTGCCATGAGAAGTTTGTGCCGCATTAAAATATTAAACCAATCGGGAATCCTGTGCAGACGCAACAAAAGGAACTTATTTCCTCAATAGTTTCTAAATTTAATTTGCGAACTTGGTGCGAAAATCATGATCTTCCTCAGCAAGTACATATTTCAGTAGGGCCCTTTTTTATATTTTGGAAATAAATGTTTTTGAAATCTGTTAAATTGCCACTATAATCAGTTTCTATAACATTATTTTCTCTCGTTAATTGGATTCGTTAGACTGCCTTTCGTTTTCACTTCTCCTATTGACCGGCTTATCTCTACGAAGGCGAACCTGACTTTGCCTAAGACGTCTTTAATTCAAAACTTCTTCCTTCATAGCCATTCTACTAAGCTGTCGACGTTGTGTTTTCCTATCACGCTCCCCTCTCCTTATTTCATGATTTCTTCTTGCATGTTCCCTTTGCATTTGATCACGAATGCGCTCTAACGTCCTATACTCAGGATTTCTTGCGCGAATTTCTCTATGATCCCTAGTGTTTCTGCTTTGGTCATCATAACGTACCTCGGGAGAGGGAATTTGTGGTTCTTTCAGCCTTGTTCTATTGCTCAACAGATCCACGCCGAAATCTATGTCCCCGAGTATTTCTGCTTTGCTCTTCAGAACGGATTTGGGGATTTAGATGTCTTGCCCTATGTTGAACATTACTTAAATTTTGTTCAAAAGACCGTACCTCGAGATTTTCCCGCCTGGTTCTATGTTGATTTGTATTGATAATTTGTTCGGACAGACGAACATCGGAATCTAGCCTACGATTAGCGTGACTTACAGTATTTTGTGACTGCTCACTATCTCTATATAAAGAGTTTGCACGAAGAACTCTCATACGTATTCTTTTCTGAAGACGATTTAGTAATACAGATTTTCTACTTAATCTAGGCATAATTAATTAAGAATAAATGAATTTATGTATAAAATACTTATAGATAATACTTATCGTTCGTCCTGGTGAGAAAAGTTGGATCCTAGGTGATGCTCTCTTTCACTGTAAGTCCTTGCTATGACTCCTTTCCTGTTCGGTGTATAGGTACTATTGTATCCTGGCGCAGATATGTATATGTGTTTGCTCGCCACTGTATATAATAATACTTTAAACACTATATAACTAATACACTAAAATTAGTTTGAATAAAGCACTTTGCTGGTAAAGAAATCTAGTGTAACTGAAACTACACACAGTGTACAGATATATATTTCTTATACTCTTGCAACATATTGCTACAGAGTATAATAGCTTTGTGATGGTATATTTTTGTACACACAGCTTACGTACTTTTGTATACCTATATATTACTTTTATATTCACTAACATAAAATACATAATATTTAGTTATATTTATATTTTAGAAATTAGTAGTTTATTTCATTGTATTGAATTTAAGTACTCGGAAAACCCCTCCTTAAATTGCTTTTGTCTAACACTTTTTAAACAGTACCTATTTTGAAGGGTCTGCCCATGAAGGCTAAATTAACAATAACTTACATATAATTAAGTATGGTATACACATATGTAGAGCAGGTATGTAGATTTTCTTCTTTCTGTCTTAATATCTAAACCTTTCATAAGCTGCCAACGGCGGTGGGTAAAAATGTAATTTTCTTGAGTTTACAGTTCACCTCATGACCTTCATTATAAAATGTGACGTAAAACTGAAATAATAGACAGTAGCATTTAAACCGATGGGATCGCAGTTTATCTATAACCACATAAAATGGGTCCTTAGCCCTTTTGATACTACACTACTAATATTTATTTCATACGATTTTTTCTAGAAAAATATTTTTGCTCTATACAAAGGCCAGCACTCTAAGAAACTTTTTTACATTGTTGTCTGGTATATTTTGCAATAAGTTCGACATGATGGCTGAGAAAATATACCTAACCACTGATTATCACCAAATATTAGAAGAAATATATGTATATAGAAATCTATATCTATCTCGATTAGTTTTAGGTGATGCAAACAACCGTTTGGTGAACAAAACTATACTCTGTTGCAACATGTTGCGAAAGTATAAAAATGTTGCGAAAGAATTCAACATTCATTACTCGATTATTATTTGGTATCTAATTAACTTATATTATTGATCACAGATTTATTTAGTGTCAATATTATTTTTTTCTCCGAAATGTTAACTTTAATAAAAAGAAGCTACTTAACTCAAACATAATATATGTAATATAATCTGCACCAAAGTGGTGTATGTGGGGTATATGAGGTTGCTGTTGTACCAAAGGAGCGGAAATCAGTATATTAGGGTTATGAGGTTTAAACACAGGTCTAGAGCAATTTCATTCATATGCAGCGATATACCACGTTATTTTTAAGAAAAACTGTCAATTTAAATTCATTAAATTATCAAATTAACGAAAAAATTTATACCATAAGTAGTATATGTGAGCTGGAAAATTCGCCAAACGGAAGTTTTAATTTTTTACATAAAATATGTTGAAGATAGATTCAAAGGCCAGGAAATTCCTTGAAATCTTACATTAAAAAAATGTTGAGAAAGTATTATACATGCATTATTAAATGAAATAGTGATTTAATTAAAATCAAATTTGGTATCTTCTTGATTTATTTAAAAGGTCATAAGCTTGGTCTCAGTTTTATTGCTTGAAGGGAGATATACATAAGTATGAATGTGACATTAACTCCACCAAAGTGGCTAAATTTTATATTATAAGCTTATGTTGCAAACGTCTACCAGAGAATCGGAATTTATTATATGAAGGTGTGAGGTTTAGATCAAGGTATATACTAATTTCATTCTAGTTTAGCGTCAAACCACATAATTTTTACGAAATCTTATTCACTTAATTTCGTTAAAATATCACATTTTGATCAATCGGAACGGTTTAACGTCAGGTGGAAAGACGGAAATCATATATATATTGGGGATAGAGAAAGATATTAATTTTGACATTGCTCAGCTATACTCGAGAACATATTTTGAAGCAATTTTATATATAAAAAAATAATGATACTTACTGACCGACATATTCGGCATAAAACTGGTTCGAATAACGAAAAGCATTATAAGTAGTATATGGAAGTTGAGGGTAGTATTAAACCGATTTTATCAATTTTTGCCAATACCACATACTACTAACATGCCACAGAGTTATAAAATGCTCCCACTGTTTCATTAAGGCACCTCATATAACATTACTAATCATATGGAGTAATGTCAGACGAATGTTCCAAAATCCTGATATTAGTTACATGGGGCCTTGTTATAAGCATTCTCTCTCATTTTCATTGAGATAACTCACCTACCGATATACGCGGTATAAAGTCACCCGGAAGTTCAAAAATCTTTATATTAGGTATATGAGGGCTATGGGAAGTATTGATCCGATTGAACCCATTTTTGACACAAAAACATAACATTATCGAGAATTTTATCATATGAATTTCAATTATATATCTTATACAGTGCCCGATATTTTCGGTAAAAAGTCAACTATAGGCACTGGGGTCCACATATTCAGTATCTAGGGGCTTGAACAGTTAAGATAATTTTTGGTCACAAGATGGCATACTTTAAACGCACTATTCACGCAAAGTTTTACCCCGATACAATCATTGGTGCTTGATTTGCATACTGGAAAGTGAAAGAATCAAATAGAATTTAAAATGGTGTTATACGGGAAATAGGCGTGGTTGTAATCCGATTTCGCGCATTTTCGCAATATAACATAGAGATATGAGAAGAATGTTATGTACCGAATTTGGTTGAAATTGGTTAAGCAGATCTCAAGATATGGGTTTTCACCTAAAAGTGAGCTGTGCTACGCGTACTGTCTAATTTTGTCTCTGGCGTGTTTAGTGCTTGATTTAACGCGCTTTTAGTAGTCTTTAACAGTACCGTTATATGGGGAGTGGGCGGAGTTGCCACCCGATTTCAACTTTTTTCACACTGTAGGTAGAGGCTCTAAAAACATTTGCTTCCAGTGAATTTTGTTATTATAGCATTAGCGGTTTAGGAGATATGCATATTAAACCTATTAGGGGCGGGACCACGCCCACTTAAAAAAAAATTTTTACCTGCAGATGCCCCTCCCTATTGCGATCCTGTATACCAAATAAGAGGCTTGTATTTTGTTATGGAGCTTAGTTATGGTAATTTATTTGTTTTTGAATAATGGCGTTTTGTGGGCGTGACCAACCGTCTCACGGTACCAAGAAACATGTCTAACCAGTTTCATAAAGATATCTCACACTCCGCCACAGCAAATACATATTTCAGTAGGGTCCTTATTTATATTTTGGAAATACATGTTTTTGAAATCTGTTAAATTGCCACTATTATCAGTTTCTATAACAACTTTCTCTCGTTAATCGGATTCCTTGGGACTACCTTTGGTTTTCCATTTGCCTATTGAGTGGGTTATCTCTACAAAGGCGAACTTGACCTTATCTAAGACGTCTCTGATTCAAAATTTCTTCCTCCTACCTCTCATACTAAGCTGTCGACGTTGTGTTTCTCTATCACGCTCCTCTCTCCTCATTTCATGATTTCTTCTTGCATGTTCCCTTTGCATTTGATCACGAATGCGCTATAACGTCCTATACTCAGAATTTCTTGCGCGAAGTTCTCTATGATCTCTAGTGTTCCTACTTTGTTCATCATAACGTACCTCGGGATTTTCTCGACGAGATCTATGATCTCGAGTATTTCTTATTTGCTCTTCAGAGCGAATTTGAGGATCTTGCCGCCTAGTTCTATGTTGAACAGTATTTAAAACTTGCTCAACATATCGTACCTCGGGATTTTCTCGACGAGATCTATGACCTTGAGTATTTCTTATTTGCTCTTCAGAGCGAATTTGTGGATCTAGCCGAATTGTTCTATGTTGAACAGTATTTACTACTTGCTTAACAGATCGAACCTCGGGGTCTTCGCCCCGAGATCTATGTCTCCGAGTATTTCTACTTTGCTCTTATGAGCGGATTTGGGGATTTAGACGTCTTGCGCTATGTTGAACAGTATTTAAAGTTTGTTCAAAAAGCCGTACCTCGAGATTTTCGCGCCTGGTTCTATGTTGATTTCTATGATAATTTGTTCCGACAGATGTACATCAGAATCTAACCTACGATTAGCGTGACTTACAGTATTTTGTGACTGCTCACTATCTCTATATAAAGAGTTTGCACGAAGAACTCTCATACGTCTTCTATTCTGAATGATAGTAATACAGAACTAGTAATACAGATTTTCTACTTAATCTAAAATACTTATAAATAATACTTATATAATTCAGTCCGTCCGAGTGTGAAAAGTTGGATCCTAGTTGCTACTCTCTTTCACTGTAATTGAGTCCTTGCTATGACTCCTTTCCTGTTCGGTGTATAGATAGTACCTATACACCGAACAGTATACTGGTTCACATACATATGTATATGTGTTAACTCGCCCCTGTATATAATAATAGTTAAAACACTGTATAACTAATACACTAATATTAGATTAAATAAAGCACTTTGCTGGTCAAGAAATCTAGTGTAACTGAAACTACAAACACAATGTACTGATATTTATTATACTCTTGCAACATGTTGCTACGGAGTATATTATAATATAATAGTTTTGTTATGGTATATTTTTGTACACATAGCTTACGAATTTTTGTATACCTATATATTACATAGATATTCACTAACATAATAATACGTAATATTTATTTATATTTAGGTTGGCAATCTAGCTAAGGTCAGGCTTCCTATCTCGGTGTTCGGTACTTTTCAATAGTGCAGCATCCAGATGGGAGGTCTTACTATGGTAGAAGGTGTGTAAAGGGCTAAATCAACGTGTCATGCGACCCGTGCCGAAGATCAACCTGGCTGGGGGCCCTTAAATAGCCAGGTCTTGCACGGAGCTTACGGATACCTGGCGCCTTCCGTAATAATACAGCCTTACTTGCGTAGCGGGGGCTATGCACAAGCGGACATAGTTTCCCCTACACTCGTGGGTCCAAAATATGAGCCAATTAAAACACAATAAAAATTTAAACACAAAGCAGTCCGGACCTCCTTTAAAAAGGCCGAAGGGAGCGAGTTGTTCCCAGAGGAGAGCAGCGTTTGGTGCGAGCTCGACAACAGCCGAGGCGAGGACAGGAGCGAAGCTTGGTCCTGGAGCAAAGGAAAACACTAAAGGTGCAGAGGCCAAGACTGGCGCAAGGAAAGCATCATCACCGGAGGCAGCCCATACCAACCCCTGTATCCAGAGAATGGCCTATGTCTTACCTAACTTCAAGCTGGAAGCGCCGGTAGTGACAGCTAAGAGACAAAGGTTAGCTGAAGAGGCAAAGCCATCAGGCAAGAGACCGAACATAAAGGGCGTGACGCCCGCGAAATCTTTTGCTGATGTGGCCCAGAACCGCATTGTCATTGAGGTGCTGGTTGAGGGTGATCCCGAAGGAAAAATCTCCAGAGCCCAAAGGAAGTGGGTGCAAGCCGCACTGACGAATGTGGCGTTGGAAGTGCTGCTAAGCAATCCAGGTCCACTGCCGTCATGTACTGATGCCGGATGGTATCAGGGTCAGATAAAAATTATAGCGTGTGACGATGAGAAATCGGTCCAGCTTTATAAGGCCGCAATAGCTTAGGTGGGAGAGGCCTACCCCGGAGCCAGGCTAGTGGCGGTAGACAAAAAAGATATCCCATCCCGACCGAGGGCAAGGGTATGGATCCCGGCTAGACCATCGCAGCCGGACCAGAAAATGCAGCTCATAAGAATATGCCAACTGAGAGATGGAGATTCGTCAGGGCCTTCGCTGACTCCGCAGCGGAATCTAGTATGAAGACGAAACAAGCCACAATGCAGATTATGTTGCTTCTAACAAAGGAATCCGTAGAACCGCTAGCGAAAAGTGGCGGAGAGATAGCCTACGGATTCACAAAAGTGAAGTTTATGACGTCTGACTTGTAGCGCCGATGCAATAGAAAACTTGGCATCGGAAGCGGAATGCGAAGTCGAGGAAGATCCAGTGGAGTCCTTGAGTGATGCGGAGAACACTGAACAAGGTGAGCGTACTTCAGGGTCTGAGCTTGCGGACAGACTCTCCAAACTTTACACTGAGAGTGAGATTTTAAGCGTTTCTCAAGAAGACGCAGAGAAAAAACTAACTAATGCGTCTTCTCCAAATTAATCTACACCACAGCAAACTAACGCCTCTAGCCCTAGTTAACCGCATGGCAGAAGAATGGCCTGACTTCGTCCTCATTCAGGAGCCATGGGTTAATGGAGGGCGTATTTGCGGTCTGAGGACACCGGGGTATAATTTATACGAGGCTGGCTGCGTTGGTAAGGCTAGGACATGTACAAATGGCCAATAAAATCTGTGTTCACCCGACACATTTTTTTAAGTGAAGTAAAAACACAATGTAAATAGGTAATTTAGTTCAAATTTTCTGAATGTATTTCTTCTCTATATTCTTAAGTTCAAAATGCAAAAACAAAATTGTATATTCCTATTTTCATTTTAGTTATAACGGGATTTTAGCGTTAGAACAAGTAAACATAGGCACCATTAAATATGCGTTCAGTTAGCTTGAATTGGAAATACCGTTACTTCTCATCAATTTGTTCGTTCTTTTTGCGCAGATTCTGTTGTGGTTTAATATAATTAGAATTTTAAGGAGCTCGTGACACGTTTTAATAATATTTAAAAAAATGGAAACCAAAGGAAAGAAATTAGTTAGGAAAATAATAAATATGGTGAAAGTTAACCCTCGAATTACGTCCTCAAAGATTATTGAAAACGTAAATATAACCATTAAAAAAACAATTTGTGCCGAAACTGCTAGAAAAATTTTACGAAAAGCTGGATATCATGGTGGAGTCGCTCTAAAAAAACCATACATTTTACTTGCAAACAGGCGACGGCGCGTTGAATTTGCTCATAATTATATAAATAAGTCGCCGGAATTCTGGAGACAAGTAATTTTTTCGGATAAAAGTAAACTTTGCATTTTTGGCATAAAAGGTCGACAAATTGTGTGTCGCAAGTCAGGAACTGCCCTTGAAAAGCAAAATCTTGTTGGTACAGTTAAACACGGAGGTGGCGGAATTATGGTGTGGGGTTGCATGGCGGCTGGTGGTGTGGGTCACCTTTAATTTATTGAATTCATAATGGAGAAATGGGGTTATTTGAACATTTTAAAAAACAATTTGAAACAAAAAGCAGGGAATCTTGGATTATCTTCGACGTTTTGGTTCCAACAAGATAATGACCCGAAGCATACTGCGGAAATAGTTAGACTTTGGCTCTTGTACAATACTCCTAGACAACTTAAAACGCCCCCTCAATCACCTGACCTCAATCCTATTGAGCATCTATGGGATCTGTTGGACAAAAGAATTCGTTAGCATACAATAACAAGTAAAGAAGCTTTGCGAAGTGTTATGAAGGAAGAATGGTCCCAGATTACAGCCGAGGTAACAGATGAGTTGGTAAAAGCAAGGCCAAATCGATTGAGCGAAGTTTTACAACAACGCGGCTATCCAACAAAATATTGAATTTAATTTTTCTTTATAATTTTTAATACTTTTGTAACATATTTGAAGGCTAAACGCAGACTTAATGGTACCTATATTACTTCTCCTTACACTAAAATCCCATTATATCAAAAATTAAAATAGGAATATACATTTTTGTTTTTGTATTTTGAACTTAAAAAGATAAAGAATAAATACATGTAGAAAATTTGAACTGAATTAGCTATTTACATTGTGTTTTTACTTCACTTAAAAAATAGTGTCGGGTGAACGCAGACTTTATTGGCTATGTGTATATTGGCTAGTAAAAAGCTTAATGTCTTTTTATTACACAGTTACAGTAGTAACGCCACTACAGTAGTAAGCTGGGAGAGGGGCGGAAAGAAATACCGGCTGGCATCATGCTGGTACGAGACACCGGAGCAGCCAAGTGCTTGATTATACTTGGGTGCGACTCCAACGCACACCACACACTATGGGGCAGCACGGACATCAATGAAAGGGGGGATTTGCTTTTTAATTACAATATTTAATAGAAAGTAAGCTTTTGTTATGTAACAAAGGTAGTACGGCAACATTTATAACCAGAAACCGACAGGAAGTATTAGATATAAAACTTGCATCGGAAGAACTGGTGGAAAAAATAACACATTGGAGGGTATTGGAGAAACAACCCTTCTCAGATCACCGCTACATTAAGTGTATAATTGAAGAGAATGTAGTTAGGGAAGAGAAATTTAGGAATCATAGGAAAACTAACTGGCAGCTTTACATGCAGGAGCTAAAAAAGCGTATTCCTATGATTACACCATTTCAACAAGAGAACAAAGTGAACCTAGACATCCTCGTTAAACAGTTCATAGATTCTTGTCGTCAAGCACTAGAGGTGGCTTGTCCATTAACCAACAGTAGGGGAAGAATTAGGCCCCTTTGGTAGTCTTCCATATTTAAGAACATGCAGAAAAATTGCAGGAAGCAATTCAGTTTTGCCAAATTATCCCACAGAGAAGAAGAGTGGGATAGCTATTATAACCTCCTACGGTCATATAAAAAGGAAGTAAGGAAGGTCAAAAGAAGTTCGTGGAAATCTTTTTGTAATGACATCGAGAATACGGCAGAAGCGTCTCGACTTATAAAAATAATGACACAGTCGAAACATAGCATCGGATAACTTCAGAAGCCAGTCCTCAGCTGGACGGTATCCTGTGTAGAGACTCTAGCCCTACTAATGGATACTCACTTCCCAAACAGTTCCGCAAACCAAATAAGGGAGCATATACTAGGAAGTGAAGTGGGCCCAGAGTCCCCTCCGCTAAACATAGTGTCAGATAGTAATGTTTATTGGGCGACAGGCAGCTTCACGCCTTATAAATCGCCGAGAACAGATGGATTATTCCCGGTTCAGTTACAGCAGTTCATGAGCTTTATAATGAGCTGGTTAACAACCATGCTTAAAGCATTGCACTTAAACCATATTCCCTCGATATGGAGGGAAGTCAAGGTGATATATTATATATACCAAAGGCTGGCAAAAGCTCACACATTAATCCAAAGGATTTTCGACCTATTAGTCTTTCATCATTTCTTTTAGAAACGCTGGAGAGACTAATGGAAATACACATAAGGTGCAAACTAAATCCAGGAAAAATGGCAATTATCTGGAGATAAAATAATACACCCTCGTTGCTTTCATAGACATAGAAGGTGCTTTCAATAACATTCAGTCGAAGGCTATACTGAGCGTGCTTAAAGATTTGGCATCACTGAGCCTCTCCGGAAATTAATTGAATAGATTCTCTTGGGCAGGTGAATTATTTCAACGGTGAGAGCTTCAACGATGTGCAGATATATCCGAAGGGGAACTCCCCAAGGAGGCTTGGTACCCCTGGCTTTTGGCAATGGATCCTGGCAATGAAAAAGAAGGGGGCACATGTTGTGGTATACGCTGACGATGTGGCCGTTTCGGTTAGAGGCAAGTTCCCGAATAGCCTCGCTAGCCTTATGCAGACAATGTTAAACGATATTAATTAATGGGCGATATCATGCGGACTGAACTTAAATGCTAGCAAGACTGAACTAGTATTGTTCACGAAGATACACAATACTCCAGAAATCACGCCGCCATCTAAGGCGATACTAGGAGATAAAGCAAGCTACTTGGGACTAATTTTGGACAGGAAGCTTTCTTGGAAACAAAACTTGGAAGCGAGGGTAAAGAAAGCAGCTACAGCGCTTTACACGTGTAAAAGAATGGTGGGGCCCAGATGGAGACTGACGCCTCGGGTAGCTTACTGGCTCAACACAGCAATTGTAAGGCCGATCATGACTTACGGTATATTAGTATGGTGGCCAATTACAGAAAAGAAATATGCGATTAGAAGCATGGAAAGTATACAAAGCGCAAACAGTATTTGCATCAGTTGAGCTCTCAGAACTACGCAAAGCCAGTCACACAACATAATTTTACACTTACTGCCAACAGATCTGTTTTGCAAGCAAATGGCAGCGATGTCAGCTCTGAGACTGAGGGAATCCTCCCTACTAGTCGCTAGTAACAAGGGGCATGCTATGATACTTAGGAAGTTCCCGTTTCTTCCCATAACCAAATGGCTGATCATTTAATTCTAATTATGCTTTATTAGGGGGACTACGTGCTGTTGCACAAACAATTTCTTATGAAGTTAGAATAGCATTGGTGTTGTTATCTTTTGTTTTTTTAATTGGTAGATATAATATTTTAGATTTTTTTTATTATCAAAAATTTGTTTGGTTTTTGGTAATTTTGTTTCCTATAAGATTAGTTTGGTTTTGTATTTGTTTGGCTGAAACTAACCGAACTCCCTTTGATTTTGCTGAAGGTGAATCGGAATTGGTTTCTGGGTTTAATATTGAATACAGAAGAGGGGGTTTTGCTTTAATTTTTATAGCTGAATATGCTAGAATTTTATTTATAAGTATATTATTTTGTGTTATTTTTTTGGGGTGTGATTTGTTTATGATGATAAATTAATATATTTAGCTTGAAAGAGTTTTTTACCGTTTTCATTAAATTTTTTGTTATTTGTAATTGGGTTTAAACTATTGTTGATTTATTATATATGGTTAATTTTATTTAGTAAAGTCAATAGAAAGGTTGATTTCTATCTTGTGTTTTCAAAACACATGCTTGTTCAAGCTCATTGACTAATTAATTAAATTGTCTCACCATTTATTAATTAAGGGGTTAATAATATAATATAAGAAATAAATGATAGTTAGAATTTGTCCTACTAGAACGTAAGGTTCTTCTACTGGTCGTGCTCCAATTCATGTTAATAAAATTACTGTAACCACTATAGTTCAAAATAAAATTTTATTGATTGGGTAAAATTGAATCCCTCGGAATTTTCTTATGTGGTAAAATGGAAGAATAGCTAGAATAGCAATTGATAATACTAGGGCAATAACTCCTCCTAGTTTATTGGGGATTGATCGAAGAATGGCGTAAGCGAAAAGGAAATATCATTCTGGTTGAATATGAACTGGGGTAACTAAAGGGTTAGCTGGTATAAAGTTGTCTGGGTCTCCTAATAAGTATGGGTTAATTAATGTTAAGAGTAGTAAGGCTGTTACTATAATTACGAAGCCAACAATATCTTTGTATGAAAAGTAGGGGTGGAAAGGGATTTTGTCAATATTGGAGTTTAATCTGATGGGATTATTTGAACCAGTTTGATGGAGAAATAAAAGATGAATTAATGTTATTGCTAATACAATAAATGGTAAGATGAAGTGAAATGTGAAAAATCGGGTTAGAGTAGCATTGTCTACTGCGAATCCTCCTCATACTCATTGTACTAAATCAATTTCTAGGTATGGGATAGCGGATAATAAATTAGTAATAACTGTTGCTCCTCAGAAAGATAGTTGTCCTCAAGGTAGAACATATCCTTTGAAAGCTGTTGCTATAACTAAAAATAAGATTAGGACTCCTACTAATCATGTAGGTGTAAATAAATATGAACCGTAGTAAATTCCACGTCCTACATGTAAGTAAATACAAATAAAAAAGAATGAAGCACCGTTAGCGTGAAGAGTTCGTAGTAATCAACCATAATTTACGTCACGACAAATGTGATTTACGCTATTGAATGCTAAGTTAATATCTGCAGTGTAATGTATAGCTAGAAATAATCCTGTGAGAATTTGAATAATTAAACATAATCCTAATAGTGATCCGAAGTTTCATCAAGCTGAAATATTAATTGGGGCTGGAAGATCTACTAGCGCGTTATTTGCAATTTTAAATAGGGGGTGTTGGGTTCGTAAAGGTTTGTTCATTAGTTTATAGGCCGGAGAGGTCCGTAGAATAGTTTAGTAATTTTTACTACTGCAATTAGTGTAATTAATAAATAATTTATTAATAAAATTGTTATTAGGTTTGTTGGGAAATTATATAATTTGTGTAGATTTAATGAATTTTCAGGTGTAAATAAATTAGTGTTAAAGTAGGTATTTATTTCTAAGTTTTGGATAAAAGGAAGTGTAGAGAGTTTATCAATAAATAGAGAAATACATGTAAGGCCTGTTATAATAGTGATACAAAGAGTTGTTAATTTTATGGATAAAGAAAATATTTCATTTGAAGCTAATGAAGTTACATAGATGAATAATACTAATATTCCTCCTAGAAAAATTAAAAATAAAATATAGGAGAATCAGAATCTTTTTGCTATTAGTCCTGTTAATAAACAAATTTGTAGTGTTTGAATTAAAAGTATTAATCCTATAGCTAATGGGTGGTTTATTTGAATAAAAATAAATCTTGAAATTAATGTGGAAGAATATAATAAGAATTGTATAATTTCAAGAGGTAGTTTAATTAAAATATTAATTTTGGGGATTAATGATAAAGTTATTTCTTTTCTCTTGAAGTTTTAAAAGATTAAATCTTATTTTTAGTTTACAAGACCAATGTTTTTATTAAACTATTAAAACTAATGTTAATAAGATTATATTGAGGGTTACCTTGTTTTTTATTTTTAATAGGTATTTTTGTTTTTGTTTCTAATCGAAAACATTTATTATCAATGCTTTTGAGATTGGAATATATTGTATTGAATTTATTTTTTCTTTTGTTTATCTATTTGAAACTAATAGATTATAGAAGATTTTTTAGTATAATATTTTTAACTTTTAGAGTCTGTGAAGGTGCTTTGGGGCTTTCTATCTTGGTTTCTATAATTCGTACACATGGAAATGATTATTTTCAATCGTTTAATGTTTTGCAATGTTAAAATTAATTTTTATAATAGTTTTTATTAGTCCTATTTGTTTTATAAATGGTTTATTTTGAATGGTTCAAAATTTATTATTTATTGTAACTTTTATTTTTATTGTTTTAAATTATTGTACAAATTATTTTGTGAATATTTCTTATTTTTTAGGGTTTGATGTTATTTCTAATGGATTGATTTTGTTAAGATTTTGGATTTGTACTCTTATACTTACAGCTAGTGAGTCTGTTTATAAGTATAATAATTATAAAAATTTATTTTTATTTAATGTTTTAATTTTGTTAATTTTTTTGGTTTTGACTTTTAGAAGAATGAGTTTGTTTATGTTTTATTTATTTTTTGAAAGAAGATTAATTCCTACTTTATTTTTAATTTTAGGGTGGGGGTATCAACCTGAACGTCTTCAGGCGGGAGTGTATCTATTGTTTTATACTTTGTTAGTTTCTTTGCCTATATTAGTTGGGATTTTTTATTTATATAATAGTTTAAATACAATGGATTTTTATTTATTAAGTAACCATATGTTTAATTATGATCTACTTTATCTGTCTTTGATTTTAGCTTTTTTAGTTAAGATACCAATGTTTTTGGTTCATTTGTGGTTACCTAAAGCTCATGTAGAAGCTCCGGTTTTTGGTCAATAATTTTAGCTGGAATTATGTTAAAATTGGGGGGCTATGGGTTGTTACGAGTTTTTTCTTTTTTACAAGCAAGAGGAATTAAGTATAATTATTTATGGGTAAGAATTAGATTAGTTGGGGGAGTTTTAATTAGATTAGTTTGTTTACGTCAAATTGATTTAAAGGCTTTAATTGCCTATTCTTCTGTTACTCATATGGGGATTGTTCTAGGTGGTTTGATAACTTTAACTTATTGAGGACTTTGTGGTTCTTATACTTTGATAATTGCCCATGGATTGTGTTCGTCAGGGTTATTTTGTTTGGCAAATATTACTTATGAACGGTTGGGGAGTCGTAGTTTATTGATTAATAAGGGTTTATTGAATTTTATGCCTTCAATGACTTTGTGGTGGTTTTTGTTAAGAGCTTGCAATATAGCTGCTCCACCTTCTTTGAATTTATTGGGGGAAATTTCTTTATTAAATAGAATTATTAGTTGGTCTTCAATTACTATAATTTCTTTATCTTTGTTGTCTTTTTTTAGAGCTGTCTATACTTTGTATTTGTATGCTTATAGTCAACATGGTAGGGGGTTTTCAGGTATTTATTCATTTAGAGGGGGTAAGATTCGTGAATATTTTTTATTATTTCTTCATTGATTTCCTTTAAATTTGTTGATTTTAAAAAGAGATATTTGTTTATTTTGGCTTTAAATTTAAATAGTTTATTTAAAATATTGATTTGTGGTGTCAATGATATGTAAAAGTTGTTAGTTTAAATTCTGTGAGAATTGTTATAACTTTTTTATTTGATTGAATGAGATTATTGTTTATATCTTTTGTTTTATTAATTGCTTCGTTGGTAATTTATTATAGAAAGGAGTATATGAGAGAGGACAAAAATATTAATCGGTTTATTATATTAGTGCTTATGTTGGTATTATCAATAATGTTGTTAATCATTAGCCCTAATATAGTTAGAATTTTATTAGGATGAGATGGGTTGGGATTGGTCTCTTATTGTTTAGTAATTTATTTTCAAAATGTTAAATCATATAATGCTGGGATGTTAACAGCGCTATCTAATCGAATTGGAGATGTAGCTTTTTTATTAGCAATTGCTTGAATATTAAATTATGGGAGATGAAATTATATTTTTTATTTAGAAACTATAAAGTATAGAATGGAGATAGAGGTTATTGGAGGGTTAATTATATTAGCGGCTATAACTAAGAGAGCTCAAATTCCTTTTTCATCTTGATTGCCAGCTGCTATGGCTGCCCCTATTCCAGTTTCTGCTTTAGTTCATTCTTCAACTTTAGTAACTGCTGGTGTTTATTTATTAATTCGTTTTAATATTTTATTAAGAGGTAGATGGTTGGGAGATTTATTGTTATTATTATCTGGATTAACTATATTTATATCTGGTTTAGGAGCTAATTTTGAATTTGATTTAAAGAAGATTATTGCTCTGTCTACTCTTAGACAGTTGGGATTAATAATAAGAATTTTATCTATAGGATTTTATAAACTTGCTTTTTTTCATTTATTAAATCATGCTTTATTTAAGGCTTTGTTGTTTATGTGTGCTGGGGCTATTATTCATAATATAAATAATTCACAGGACATTCGGTTAATAGGAGGGTTAAGTGTTTATATGCCTTTGACTTTAGGGTGTTTTAATGTAGCTAATTTGGCTTTATGTGGTATGCCTTTTTTGGCTGAATTTTATTCTAAGGATATGATTTTAGGAATTGTTTCTTTAAGAAATATTAATACATTTTATTTTTTTTTATTTTTTTTTTCTACTGGATTAACAGTTTGTTATTCTTTTCGGTTAGTATATTATTCTATAACTGGGGAGCTGAATTGTGGTTCTTTAAATATACTTAGTGATGAGGGTTGAATTATGTTGCGCGGTATAAGTGGTTTATTAATTATGAGAATTATTGGGGGAAGAATGTTGAATTGATTAATTTTTTCAACTCCTTATATAGTTTGTTTACCTAATTATTTGAAGTTATTAACTTTGTTTGTTTGTGTTATAGGAGGGGTATCTGGGTATTTAATTTCAGATGTTTCTTTATTTTATTTTAATAAGTCTTTACATAATTATTTGGTAAGTTATTTTTCTGGTTCGATGTGATTTATACCTTATATTTCTACTTACGGGGTTATTAACCATTCTTTGATTTTAGGAGGAAGAGTTTGTAAATCATTTGATCAGGGTTGATCGGAATTTTTAGGGGGCCAGAATTTATATAATAATTTAGTTAATTATTCTTGTTATACATAATAATAGTTTGACGTTTTTTTTATTATTATTTGTTTTGTGAATTATTATTTTATTTTTTTTTTTGATATTTTAATTCAAGTAGCTTAAGATAGAGAATAACACTGAAGATGTTAGGGTAATTGTTTAATTCTTGGATATAGTGTATTTATTTTAGTAATTTATAAAAATAAGTAATTTTGTTTTTACAATGAAAATGTAATGTTTTTTTTAAACTATATAAATAGAAGTATAAATGGAGTTTAACCATTAAAAGATAAAAGTTAGCGGCTTTTTCTTGAACATCATACTTCCCTAATTGGAGAATAATCTCAGTTCTATCATTAACAGTGATAAGCCTCTGTTTGGCTTCAATTAATGATTTCTAATTATTAGGGTTATTATATAGAATAAGGGTATTAAATATCTAAGATTAGGTCGAAACTAATTGCAATAAATCGCTTCGTATTCTTGGTTTAAGGTAGATTGAATATTTCAATACTTTTTGAATGCCAATTAACTGTTATAATTAACTACAACCCTAGTTTGATCAATTTAGTATACCTTGGTTTCATTCGTGATATAGGCCGATAATGAGAATAATGATAAATACAATTCTTGTTGTTGTTCATACTATTATATTTGAAGTGGAGATAATTAAAATTATGGGTAAAATAAGAGCAATTTCTACATCAAAAATTAAGAAAATGATAGTGATTAAAAAGAACCGAAGTGAAAAGGGTAATCGAGAGGATGATTTAGGGTCGAATCCACATTCAAATCGAGAACATTTTTCACGATCTGTAAGAGCCTTTTTTGATAAAATAGATGCTAATATTATTACTACTCTTGCGATAATAATTAAAATTGATGTTATAATAGCAATTGAAAAGATTATCTATACTACTAATTAGTAGGCCTTATGATTGGAAGTCAAATATACTTATATACTATATAGATAATTATAAATTAGCCTCCTCATCAGTAAATTGAGATATATAGGAATAGTCAGTATCATGCAGCTGCTTCGAATCCAAAATGGTGGGTTTTTGAAAAATGATTATTTAAATGGCGGATTAGACATACAAGTAGGAATGAAGTTCCGATTAATACATGAACTCCGTGGAATCCCGTTGCTATGAAAAAGGTAAAACCATAAACTGAGTCTGCGATAGTAAATGGGGCTTCAATGTATTCGTATGCTTGTAAAATAGTAAAATAAATTCCTAATAGCACTGTAAAAAATAATCCTTGTGTAGCCTGTGAATGATTACCTTCTATTAGTCTGTGGTGAGCTCAAGTTACTGTGACTCCTGAAGATAAAAGAATTGCTGTATTTAGTAAAGGAATCTGGAATGGGTTGAATGGTTGGATTCCGGCTGGGGGTCATATAGCCCCTAATTCGATAGCTGGAGATAGTCTTCTATGGAAAAAAACTCAGAAGAAAGATACAAAGAATAATACTTCTGATAAAATGAATAGGATTATTCCTCATCGAAGTCCTAAGGTTACGGGCAAGGTATGTAGGCCTTGAAAGGTTCCTTCTCGAGAAACGTCTCGCCATCATTGGTATACTGTTAAAATGGTAATTATATTGCCTAATACAAAGAGTGAAATGTCATATTGATGGAATCATTTTACTAATCCTGATACGGACGTTATAGCTCCAATTGCTCCTGTTAAAGGTCAGGGGCTGTAATCTACTAAATGGAATGGGTGATTTGAGTGTGTTGACATTAGTTTACTTCGCTAGAGTATAGTGTTCTTAATACTGCAAATACATATGATTGAATAATAGCAACAGCTGATTCTAGTACTAGAAGAGCAATTTGACCTATTAATAAAAAGGATATAATTATGTAGGAAAGTGAAGGCCCAGTGTTACCTAATAGAGTAAGGAGTAGGTGTCCTGCAATTATGTTGGCTGCTAATCGAACGGCTAAGGTTCCAGGGCGGATAATGTTACTAATAGTTTCAATGCAGACTATAAATGGTTAATTCATCCGTATAGTATAAAACATAGTCATAGAGGTAGAGCTAGTGTAAGAGTTAATGTAAGATGGCTTGTTCTAGTAAAAATGTAAGGGAATAACCCTATAAAATTATTAAATAAAATTAGTGAAAATAGAGAGACAAAAATGAAAGTTGAACCTGAATGTCCTGAGGGGCCTAAAAGAGTTTTGAATTCTTTATGTAAGGTTAATAGAATTGAATTTCAGAAGATATGTCATCGGGAAGGTATTAATCAATAGGCGGAAGGGATTAATAATAATCCTAAAAATGTTCTTATTCAATTTATAGAGAGATTGAAGATGCTTGAGGATGGGTCGAATACAGAGAATAGGTTAGTTATCATTTTCAATTTAAAGAAGTTGTTGAGTACTTAGAGCTTAATCAACCTATATTTGTGGGATTAAAAAATATTAAATAATTTAATAATTTTAGTTTGACATACTAATGTTATTTTTTAACTAATTTTTTCATTAGAAGTAAGTGCTAATTTACTATGAGGTGGTTTAAGAGACCAATACTTGCTTTCAGTCATCTAATGAAAGTTATGAGTTAGCTCTATTAGTTACTCATTTAATGAAATGATTAACAGGGAGTCTTTCGATTACAATAGGTATAAATCTGTGATTAGCTCCGCAAATTTCTGAGCATTGGCCGTAAAATAAACCAGGCCGGTTTATTAGGAAGTTTGTTTGGTTTAATCGTCCTGGTGTTCCATCTACTTTTACACCTAGAGCAGGGACTGTTCAAGAATGAATAATATCTGCAGCTGTTACTAAGATTCGAATTTGTGAATTTATAGGTAGAATTACTCGGTTGTCAACATCTAATAGACGGAATCCATCTGTGGATAATTCGTTAGTTGGAATTATATATGAGTCAAATTCAACGTTTAAAAAATCTGAATATTCATAGCTTCAGTATCATTGATGTCCGATAGCTTTTAGAGTTACTGAAGGTTCATTAATTTCATCTAATAGGTAAAGTAGTCGAAGAGATGGGAGAGCAATAAATAGGAGGACAATAGCTGGGAGGATTGTTCAAATTATTTCAATGGTTAAAAGAGGTAATTCTGAGTAACTATGTTCGGCCGGAGGAGTATTTTGAAGTCATTCAAATTGATAACCTAAGTTGTATAGGGTAAATTACTTGCCGTTGTGTTACTAATCTTTCTCAAATAATAAATAAGAAAAATAAGATTCCTAGTAAAGAAATAGATGAGCCAATTGTGGATACTACATTTCATGTTGTATAAGCGTCTGGGTAATCTGAGTATCGGCGAGGTATTCCCGCTAATCCTAAGAAATGTTGAGGGAAGAATGTTAAATTTACACCGATAAATATAACAATAAATTGACTTTTTAATCAATTAGGATTTAGAGTTAGTCCGGTGAATAGGGGGTATCAGTGTACAAATCCAGCTATAATTGCGAATACTGCTCCTATAGATAATACGTAGTGAAAATGGGCTACTACATAGTATGTATCGTGTAAAATAATATGTACCGAAGAATTAGCAAGCACAACTCCCGTTAATCCTCCTACTGTAAATAAGAATACAAATCCTAGGGCTCATAATATTGCTGGGGAATAATTTAATTGTGTGCCGTGGAGAGTAGCTAATCAACTGAAAATTTTAATACCTGTAGGTACTGCAATAATTATTGTAGCTGAAGTAAAGTAAGCTCGAGTGTCGACATCTATTCCTACTGTAAATATATGATGAGCTCATACAATAAAACCTAGAAGTCCAATTGCTATTATAGCATAGATTATTCCTAGAGACCCAAAGGTTTCCTTTTTACCTGATTCTTGACTAATAATGTGTGAGATTATACCAAATCTAGGGAGAATTAAAATATATACTTCTGGGTGTCCGAAAAATCAAAATAAATGTTGGTAAAGGATTGGATCTCCCCCGCCTGCTGGGTCGAAAAAGGAAGTATTTAGATTTCGATCTGTTAAAAGTATTGTGATAGCACCTGCTAAGACAGGGAGAGATAATAAAAGTAGTAGGGCTGTTAGTACTACTGCTCAAACAAATAAAGGCATTCGATCAAATGTAATTCCTGTTGATCGTATATTAATTACTGTTGTGATAAAATTTACAGCCCCTAAGATTGAAGAGATACCTGCTAAATGGAGTGAAAAGATGGCTAGATCGACAGATGCTCCTCCATGTGCAATAATAGATGATAAGGGTGGGTATACAGTTCAACCTGTACCGGCTCCGTTTTCCACTATGCTGCTGACTAACAATAGAGTGAGAGAAGGAGGTAGTAACCAGAATCTTATATTATTTATTCGGGGGAAGGCCATATCTGGTGCTCCTAGTATTAAAGGGACTAATCAACTTCCAAATCCTCCGATTATAATAGGTATAACTATGAAAAAAATTATTACGAAAGCGTGAGCAGTTACAATCACATTATAAATTTGATCATCTCCAATTAATACGCCAGGATGACCTAGCTCTGCTCGAACTAAGATTCTAAGAGATGTAAGAACTATTCCTGCTCAGGCTCCGAAAATGAAATATAAAGTTCCAATATCTTTGTGATTTGTTGAAAATAGCCATTGTCGCGATTAAATGGCTGAAGTTTAGGCGATAGACTGTAAATCTATCTATAAGAATTTATTCTTTTTAATCATGGCCTTGTAGTCAATAATGATATTAGACTGCAATTCTAAAGGAGTAAAATTTTACTAAGGCTTAAAAGATTAAACTTATATTTATAGCTTTGAAGGCTATTAGTTTGATTAACTTAAAGCCTTGCTATAAAATTTATAAGAATAAATAAATTATAGATACTAGGATTAAACTGAAAGTGGAGATGAAAGATAGGGTTAATATAATTTTGAAAGAGATAAAATTAATTTTTATGTTAGTAGGTCAATTGTTTTCGTAGTAATTAAGTATAAAGGCTGCGAAGCATAATCGTAAATAAAAAAATAATGTGATTAATGTTATTACTGTTATAATTGTTATTAAGATATATTGATTTTTTAACACTAGTAATTGAATAACTAATCACTTAGGTAAAAATCCAATAAAAGGTGGTAGCCCTCCTAAAGATAATAAATTTAAAAATAGGATGAATTTTAGAATCTTAGAACTGAAAAATGAATTAAATAATTGATTAATATGAAATATTTTGAAGCTATTGAATATGAAGATTAGACTGAAAGATAGGAATGTGTAAAAAGAGAAATAAATAATTCATATTGATTCATTTGCTTGTATAGCTGCTAGTATTCACCCTAAATGATTGATTGATGAAAAAGCCATTAATTTTCGTAGGGAGGTCTGGTTAAGGCCTCCTAATGAACCGATAACAGTTGAAGTAATAATTACCAAGATAATAAAATTGCTTTGTATAGTGTAAGAAATTAATATAAGGGGAGCAATTTTTTGTCATGTTATTAAAGTGAGTGCATTTATTCAGGAGAGCCCTTCTATTACATTAGGGAATCAGAAATGGAAAGGTGCAGCACCACTTTTTAATAATAATGATGAAGTAATTATTAAGTCACCGTAGATGGTATTATCTTGTATAATTGGGTGATTGTTTAGGTATCTTATTATGATAGCAAACAGTAATACAGCTGAGGCTATAGCTTGAGTTAAAAAGTACTTTAATGAGGCTTCTGTAGATATCAAGTTATTATTATTTATTAGGGGGATAAATGATAATAAATTGATTTCTAACCCTATTCAAGCACCTAGTCAAGAATTAGACGAGACGGTAATTATAGTTCCTGTTATTAGGATAAAGAAAAATATAATTTTAGCTGAATTATTAAAAATTAAAAAGAAAAGGATTGGAACCTTTATAAATGGGGTATGAGCCCAGTAGCTTAATTAGCTTATCTTTTTAAGTTGCTTATATTTTAGTGTATGATGCACAAAAGTTTTTGATACTTTTAGGAATAGTTTAATTCTATTAAATATAATGAATGTAATATTATTACATAATTTACCCTATCAAGGTAACCCTTTTATCAGGCAATTCATTGAATGAAATTAACTTATTTCATTTGAAATAGGTTAATTTCCTTTAGTTTTTTTTTTTTTTTTTTTTCTATACTTAATTTTAAAATGTATACATTATTTAATTAATTATAAAATTTTTATGATTTACATAAATAAAAAAAGTAATCTAAAAATTAAATTAATAAGTCAACTAGATAATTTAAAATTCCAATATAGACATTTCCGAGAATTAAAAGACCAACTTCATATAAATACAAAGATGAATATAATATCTTAATTTTTATCATTAATCTATAAAAATGTTTATAATGTTAGATTATATTATATACTAATAAATTGATATAATTGTTATACATCTATGAATCTTAAGGCTTTGTTTTATATGATAATAGATATCTATTAATTAATTAAATATTTATATGTATATATATATCTATTAATCTTAACTTGGTATATCGTCTATTTATCTTTAATATTATATAAATAAAAATTTAAAATTTATTAAAGATAAATAAATAAGTTAATATATTTGACTGATTTTCGGATTTTCGCAATCCTACAGAGCTGAATCTAAATCCGGTCTCCTAGATTGAATTACCCTCCAGAGCGGAGTGGGAAAGGGGCGTAGTGGACAAGGAAGCAGAGATAAGCTTCTATACGGATGGTTCCAAACTGGATAACCGAGTAGGCGGCGGTGTCTTCTCAGCTAAACTAGATACCAAAATCGCATTCCGGTTACCAGACCACTGCAGTGTCTTCCAAGCGGAGGTCAAGGAGTGTTTTCACAACAAGAAATATATTTATATATACAGACAGCCAGGTGGCTTTGAAATCTCTGATGTCTCTTAGGATTTCGTCAAAGACAGTGAAAGAATACCATGATCTTCTAGCGGATCTGACATCCTATTTTACAGTAAACCTGCAATGGGTCTCAGGACACAGTGACATCCCCGGGAACTGTGTAGCAGATGAACTTGTCAGAACAGGCACCACTCTACAACTAGATCCTAGTAAGGAGGACATCTATATGCCTCTGGCTACTTGTGGATACTTAATCGACAAATATGTCATTAACATAGCCGAGTATCAGTGGAATCAGTCCCTGACTTGCTCAACTAGGAGGCAAACGTGGCCTGAATGGAATATGAGCCACACATGCCGACTGTTAAAATTCAAGCGGAATGATATAAGAACTCTAGTAGGAGTACTAACAGGCCACATGCAAGTTGACTTGGTACGCCATATAACGACGATTGTAGAAGCTGTCAGGAAGTAGAAGAGGAGGAGACCATTAAACATCTTCTATGCGATTGCGCAGCACTAAATAGGAAAAAAATCGCAGCCATCGGTCGTGGGTTTCTTAACGAAATCACGGAGGTTGCACGGGTAAAACTTGTCTCACTGATGAAGTTCATCAGAAGTACGGGGTGGTTCAGAGAGAAGCCAATAGAGTGAGGGGACCACAGTCCCGGTGGTGTCACAATGGGCCTCCTAAAGGCCTCGGTGGGTCGAAAGACAGCCACTTTACCTACCTTATGAGCAAAAAACGCTCTCTTATTTTCATTGAGATAGCTCTAATATTGGCCGATATGTACGGTATAAAGTCACTCGGAAGTTCAAATACCTGTATATTAGGTATAAGAGGGCTATAGGAAGTATTGATCCGATTCAATCCATTTTTTGACACAAACATACTGTTATCGAGGGTCTCGTTTACTTATTTTATTATATGAATTTCAATTATAAATCTTACCATCCACAAGATGGCATACTTTAAACGCATTATTCACGCAAAGTTTTACCCCGATGCAGTCAATATTCCTTGATTTGCATAGTGAAAAGTGAAAGAATCAGATGGAATTTAAAATGGTGTTATATGGGAAATAGGTGTGGTTGTAATCCGATTTCGTCGATTTTCGCATTATAATATAGAAATATGAGACGAATGTACATAACATTTCAACCGAATTTGGTTGAAATCGGTTAAGAAGGTCCTAAGATATAGGTTTTCATCTAAAAGTAGGCGGTGCCACACCCACTGTCTAATTTGGAACGCGGTTACTTTAAAGTCATCTCATACCATCCCAGATATAATATTTAATGTCTCTGGCGTGTTTAGTGCTTGATTTATCGTACTTTTAGTAGTTTTTAAGAGTACCGTTATATGGAAGGTGAGCAGAGTTGCCACCCGATTTCAGCCATTTTCACAGTGTTGATAGAGCTACTAAAAAAATTTGTCATAAATATATTAGCTTGAGCGGTTTAGGAGATATTCACATTAAACCGATTAGGGGCGGAACCACGAACCTTTTTTTAAAAATGTGATTGTGTATACCAAATATCGATCTTGTATCATATTGTGGAGCTTAGTTATGGCAATTTATTCGGTTTTGATTAATGGCGTTTTGTGGGCGTGGCAGTGGTCTGATTACGCCCATCTGCTACGCCCATAAAACACTCACCCTCAGACATTTCAACTCGTCTCTTCATCCTGATCATTTATATATATATATCCCTATGTCTAACTCGATTAGTTTTAGGTGATACAAACAACCGTTAGGTGAACAAAACTTTTATGCTCTGTAGCAACATGTTGCGAGAGTATAAAAATTAAAGCATTATTAAGTACAATAAATAAGTGAAAATGGTAGAAAATAGTATCAAAATAAATATAGTTTAAAAAAACTATAAAACACGCCTTTAAAGCACTTCGAAAATGGAAAAATAATTAATTATGGGCGTATGCATTAATTCGTGCGGTTTTTTTACGAAAATTAAGACTTTATTGTGAAAAAATTGTTATACATTTAACGTTCAAAGTATTGCCCATCGGAAGCTATGATGTTTGCCCATCTTTCTGGCAGTTTGTGAATCCCATCCCAAAAGAACTTCTCCGGCTTGGAGGTCAAGAAAGAATCAATCCAATTTCTGATACCCTGTTCTGAAGAGAAGCGTACTCCGGTGAGGGCATTCTGCATTGATCTGAACAAGTGGTAATCGGAAGGTGCTATGTCTGGTCTATAAGGCGGGTGAGGTAGAACTTCCCACCCACAGTTTTCCAAATAGTTTTTAACTGGCCTTGCAACATGTGGCCGAGCGTTGTCATGATGAAAAATTATTGATTCGTGTCTGGTCGCATATTCTGGTCGTTTTTCTTGCCCTTTTCAAACGAATCAATTGTTTTCGGTAGAGGTCCCCATTGATCGTCTGACCCGATTTCAATAGCTCATAATAGAGCACACCCATGTAATTCCACCAAATACATAGCATAACCTTAGCAGCATGGATATTCGGCTTTGCCGTGGATGTTGATGGTTGGCCGGGCTTCACATACGATTTCTTGCGCTTTGGGTTATCATAATGAATCCATTTTTCATCGCCAGTGACAATCCGATGCAAAAACGACTTCTTTTGGTGGCGTTGAAGCAACATTTCCTAATGATTTTAATCGTCTGGAAACGGTTGCTTGATCAATTCCTTATACTTTTGCAAGTTCTTCTTGCGTCTGGCATGCATCTGCGTCGAGCAATGTCTCCAATTCTTCGTCTTGAAGTTTGTTTGGCTGTCCGGGTCGTTCTCCGTCGTCTAAGTCGAAATTGTCGTTCGGCTAAAGCATGGTCACCATAAACGTCCAGTAAAATACGATGGCTTTCGGCAGCACTTTTCTTCATGTTAAAATAATGAAGAAGAACTCCCCGCAAAAACACTTTATCTGGTACAAATTTCGACATTTTCAAATGAATGAAACAAATTGTTGTTCACGCTCAAACAATTTATATCTACTGAAAACGACGCGAAATGGCAGTACCTTTGAAATGAATATAGCCACAGATGAATACGACGCGAAATAATACTAGTAGAGACCTCTCTTAGAAAACGAACTAATGCATACACCAATATATAAACTGATAAAAATATTGACCGAAAAATTCCTGTATTATTGTGAGAAAAGTGGCACATCACACACGCATATACGAAAAATATTGCACAAACCATTGCACGCTTTTCTCACAATAATACAAATATTTTTCGGTCAATATTTCTGTCATTATATAATATATAAAAAAGTATGTTTCCCTTCTTAGCTTGAAGTGCTTTAGAAGCTGAAGCGTGTTTTTTAGTTTTTTTACTATATATAATAGTTGGAGGAGCATTTTTTTGCAGGATTGATAGCTCGTGCTTTTAGCTGCATAGTTTTGTAGTCGTTGTACGAATTCGCTTACTTTAGCCAATAGGTATCCCCTGTACAAAATTACAGTCCGGTATGTTAATTAGTGTTTAGTTTTTGTAATGGCGTTTTGTAGGCGCGGCAGTGTTCTAACTACGCCCATCTATTATACCGACCTCTCTTGGGTGCCCTGGAATATATGTAACAAGTTTCATCAAGATATGTCAATGTATACTCAAGTTATCGTTTATAGAGGAAAGTTACAAACATAAAAATATACAAACATATCGTACATGCATAGAAACATACAAACATACAGGTGAAGCTAATAAAAGCGTCATAAAAAGAAGAGTAATGTAGAGTGAGACTGCGGAAGCCGATCTAATAGAGAAAAAATTACACAGCTTTGAATGGATAGTTGAAAACAGCTGTTACTTCTTCAACGGCAGTGAGAACAGTCTACATTAGTGAAGAGATTAAATGTAATCTAATCACTTCAAATTTTTGGTGGGAACATGGTATAAGAACCTATTTTTCAGAGTACCAAGCGAAAAAACAAATATTCGTTTTTTTGTATCCACCCTAATATAGAAAATTCTCGTTTCACGATATTTGTTGCTAAACTCCTTCGAAACGGCTGGACCGATTTAGATGAAAATTGGTGTGCTTATCGGGTAGATCCGCCAACATCTATTTTTTTATACCCCTTAATGTTGTTGTTGTCCCCCCAAGTTGTCCACCCCAAATATTTTTTTTGTTTTGACAAATTTTTTGGTTTTTATGGTTGGAAAATACATACGATTCCAAATTTTCACCCCTATACGCCTGATTTTTAATTTTAATATTATTTTGTGCCATCCACAGATCCAAGGAAGGCAATCGAATATAATAGTTGTAGTTATCCCCACCTGGTGTCTTCCGTCGGCTTCCTTTTCACACTCTCTATGCTGTTTTCGTCCATTTCTTCTTATTATATATTATAATATGTCACGATCGCAACACTCACTGTTATACGTATCATATTAATTTTTTAATGCTCTCAAGTTAATTTTATTCTCATCAAGTTAATGTTATTCTATTCTGAAGTACAACGCAATTTGACATGGGCTTAATCTAAAAATGCATGCCCCGCAAACAAAGCGCACCAGTTGATACACGCCCCGCTTTATTCAAATCAAATAATTTGGGACGTGTATATATATACAGTCAATTTAAGGCAGTCTAAGAGCTGTTCACTGTGGTTGGTTAATGTCACCAGAACATTGTCATTTCAAGATATACGCAAAGTAAATTGACAACATTATCCAACGTATAAAGACGCATGCCTTGCACTAAGCTTGCTAGAAGATGACAATCATTAGGACAGTATGCCTGCTGAAATAAAATAAAACTGCACAGGAACATAAATTCATCTACTATTTGCTATAGTCCCGGCGATATGCTTCCCGACCCGATCACAAATGTTGTGAGATAATCACAAGCATTAAATGACTGATGATATATTTGATTGACATCGTTCAATGTGGAACTTTCTAACGATATCATTCAGTGACACAATGTACAATGATTTGGGATCACTGCGCATTTACCGATTAATCATTTCGGCATGAGTTCAACAAACGAAGTAAATCTGATTTAATCAAATGATCAACAAAAATTAACTTTCGACCGCATGATGCTGGCAGTTTCGGCAGGTCAAAGGGGATTCTTGGGATGAGTGCACATTTCCTTGAGGCATTGGATAGAATATTCAAAGATATAAAGAACAACGACGAACTATTTTGGCGGCACTCTGTACGCTCGTGAAATCAACGCTTGCTTAAAATCATCGTCTGTGGCGTAATGTTGAAAAAGTAAAACTGACAGTGAATATGTGCGTTTAATTGCTTCAAGATCTATCAGCAGAAACTTTACCAAAATAATTGTAAGATATTGGCAATGAAAAAGTATCTTTACAGGAAATACCGACGGATTTCTGCACAATCAATGATAGTCAGTAATCCACTCACAAAATACTCTCATCGACAATATACTTCCCGATGTATACACAAAATATAAAAATCTTGCGTGGCTGGCAGATTGATTTTGGCAGCAAAAAATGTTGATGTCAATGGATTAAATTCAAAGATACAAAAGTTGTTTCCTGGGGACTTGGTGTCATATAAATACATTGATGCTGTTTGCGATGCCAACGAAGATGTGAATTATCCAATTGAGTTTTTGAATTCATTGGATATGCCGGGTATGGATCTCCGGTTATTTTGTTTTCTGATTTGAACCCGGGACAGTTTTGCAACGGCGTATTATTAGGCATTAAAAAATTAATAAAAAAAAAACATTATCGAAGCCATCATTTACACTGGGAAGTAGAAATTTATTGCTGCCACGAATACTTACGATTCTTACAGATGTGCCAATTGAATTTAATCGCGCTCAATTTGCAATTATATTGACATTCGCACTGTATTGCGTTGAGAGATTAATCTTTGTATATTTTTAATTGAAATAGTTAGTAGTAGAAATATGAGCTATTTTCAATGTATAGGGAGCTATCAATAATTGTAATTTAATATATATATCATCTTCCTTTCTCTTTTAATTATAATAACATCCCAACATACTCATAGTGTTAATTATTTAAAAATGTTTCCCCAAAAATATCTCCTATATCATAGGTATATGGCAAAACATCGTTTGCCGGTACATTAAGTGCTTACTTTGCAAATTGTGTGACTCGTGCCGTTTTTAATATCCAGACCACAGATACAGGTAGTACATACAGGTAGTCGCCCGATGAGGCGGTCTAGCGCGGGCCACCGGTAGTACGCGCCGACGTGAACGTGTTAAGCTTGAACTGCCAGTAATGACAGCCAAGCAGCAGAGGATAGCTGAAGAGGCCAAGCCAGAGACGAAAGACAAAAGGTGTAGCGCCTTCAAAATCGTTTGCTGATGTTTCCCAAAACCGCATTATCATTGGTGTGCTGATTGAGGGAGATCCTGAGGGTAGAATCTCCAGAGCCCAACGGAAAGCGAACTAGCTGGTGCACATGCAAGAGCTGAAAAAGCGTATGCCTATGATTCCACTATTTCAGCCCAACAGCAAGCAGGACCTTGCATCCTCGTTAAACGATTCACGGAATATTTCCGGCAAGTATTAGAGGTTGCTTTTCCAATAACAAGAAGTAGGAGTAGAATTAGGCCCCGATGATAGTCTGCCGAACTTGAAAAATTATATAATGGATGCACGAAGAAGTTTAATTTAGCTAAGCTATCCCAAGGCGGGAAAGATTGGGATAGTTATTACAACCTCCTGGGTCATACAAATACAATAAAAAGCTTCAAGCCCGCAGAATTACATAATAGAAACAATGTGCAAACAATTTTAGATGATATAAATCGTTGGGCTCTATCGTGCGGACTAAATTTAATGCTAGTAAGACAGACCTAGTATTGTTCGCTAGGAAACACAATACTCCAGAAGTTACGGCGCCAGTATTAAATGGTAGCAGACTAATAATTGGAGATAAGGCAAGCTACTTAGGACTAACCTTAGACAGGAAGCTTTCATGGTAACCAAACTTAGACGCTAAGGTAAAAAGAGCAGTTACTTCACTCTACACCTGCATGCGGGTGGTGGGGCCCAAATGGGTATTAACACCTCGGTTAGCTCATGGGCAGTAGTTGTTAGACCGATTATGACATCTTGGTATGGTGGCAAATATTGGAAAAGAAATACGCGGTAAGGCGAATGGAAAGCATACAAAGAGCAGCCAGTAAATGCATCAGTGCAGCTCTTAGAACAACGCCAAGTCAGGCAATAAACGTAATTTTACATTTACTGCCAACAGACTTGTTCTGTAAGCAATTGGCAGCGAAGTCAGCTCTTAATCTAAGATAATCCTCCCAATTAGTCCCCTGTAATAAGGGGTATTCTAAGATTGTAAGTTCCCGTTTCTACCCACTACCACAGATTTTCGAAATCCAATAGTATTGAAATTAATTTCGGTTCCCAATATTGCCTTCCATTCCAGAAAAGAGTGGGAAAGGGACGTGGTGGACAGGAATACAGGTATAAGCATCTTTACAAATGGGTCCAAACTAAATAATCGACCATTCACAGAAGAATTCAACAAGGAGCATATTGATATATACGGATAGCCAAGCGGCTTTGAAATCACTGAACTCTCGTAGAGTTTCGTCAAAGATAGCGAAGGAATGTTTTGATATTTAAGTGGGTCTAACATCCTATTTCACGATAAACCTGCAATGGGCTCCCGGGTATAGTGATATATGATAACTGTGAAGCAGATAAACTAGCCACTACAAGCATCGACCTACAATTGGCCTTCGAAAAATAGGGAAATTTTATGCCTTTGGCCACTTGTCAACATTTAATCAACGAACAGGTTGTAAATTTAGCAGAGTCTCGGTGGAGTCAATCGCTCACCTGCTCAACTAGCCGGCAAACGTTGGCAGGCTAGGTGCATCTTACAATGACTATTGTACAATAGAAGCTGTCAGGAGGTACAAGAAGAGCAGACTGTAAAAAATCTTCTTTGGGAATGTATAGCTCTATACAGGAAAAGCTTCACAACTATCGGTCGAGGATTCTTGGACGACGTCTCGGAAGTTGCTCACATAAAACTATTTGTACTGATGAACTTCATCAGAAGCACGGGCTGGTTCAAAGATGAGACAATAGAGTGAGGGAACATTAGTGCCGGTGGTATCACATTGGCGTCCTATAGTCCTAGGTGCGTTGTCAGACAGCCACTTTACCTACCAACCTACCTAACCCACAGATGCCCTTGGTACTGCAATACCCTGTACCAAATTATTTCGCCAAGGATCACGCGTACAAAGTTTCATTACCATATTTAATTTTTTCCTCAAGTTACAGCTTGCACGGACAGAGAGATGGACGTACAGACACCCACGCGGATTTCATTTATAGATTTATAACAAAACAAAACAAACATACATACAAAAAGCCCGCGATTAAACAAAAATTATGACTTTGAACAATATACGTACATACCTATTAAAACATATACATAAAAGCACATTGATCTCTTCAACGAGCTCTCAATTGCATTAAAAAAAAACATACATACACACAAACAATCCGTGCATACTTAAGTAAAAACTGTACTGATCTCTTCAACGAGCTCTCAATTGCACATGAATATATACATACAAGTCCGGGTGTTACGTTGTACCTAAATACATCAACATAAGGACCTAAAAATTATAATTAAATGTAAAGTAAGGTTTTTTAATCATTAAATTAAATAAAGTGTTGCAAAACAAAAAAAAAACATTCAAAAACGGTATAAAAAAGTTTAATCAACTTTGACACATATACAAGTACTAATACATAATATAATATAACAAAAATGGTTAATGACGACAAAAATCAAATTACACCTGCAGAAGCTACACGCGAGTTAAATAATAATAATATTGGGTTTATTATTTTTATTTATTTATTGAGTTCAATATATCCACCTTTACGTTTGATGGCAATACTAAGCCTAAAAGACATTTGGTTTGCTTACAACTATTTGTACTATCGACAGAACATTAATGTAGTTCTGTTGTGTTCTTATTTTACGCTGATAAATATATTTGGATAATATCTTATCTGTTACTGATAATTAAACTACATTATTATGTGTAAATGTCATGAGACATGTTTTTATGTTTACAGCTGATAAGGATTTGTTGATGTATTTGGGTTCGTGAGTATGATAAGGAATGTTATCTTCCTTAACTCTCCCCTCTGTTAAAATTAAATGTCCTCATTTCAAAGGCGCTGTGTTTGGAGTTGCTGTACTTCCATTTCATATACCTGCTCGAAAAATCGGCGTTTTTTGGCTTCTTGTTTAATCTGGTAACATTTACATGCCTTTACTGAGGCGTATATAAATAATCCTAATATCATTACTAAAAGAATAGCATAGCTTAAAAATTGTAAAGGGCGTTCCTTAACAGGAATTAGGTATTTGTACATTTCTTGTATATTAGAAAATTTATAATTCGATTTGGATTCTAGTATTTTCATAATTTTGATTTGTTCATTTTGATGACCATGTATTATATTTTTTATTTCTTGGTCATGGTTAAAATATGTCTTATTATCTAAAGTAGTGCTAATATTAAACTGAATTAATTTTGTGCCTGTAATATTTTGGCCGTTCCATATATGGTTTCCGTCAATTATAATATTTCCGTGATCTAATATTAATAATGGCACATTGTTTTCTTGAACAATATTACAATATGCTTTGTCCTTATTTAGTAAAGGGATGGTACAATTATCTTGCAATTCTTGTCTACAAATATTTGTTCCTACATTATTTTAACACTTAGATACTCTTACAAATTTATTTTCACATTTTGCTATTTTTCTTTCAATTTGTAATTTTCCATGTTTGTAGGCGAACGGAATTAAATTGTATAATTTACATTTATTATTAACGATAGGGTATTTATATATTGTGATTATCGCATTCCTGTACATACATACGTGGATATCCGAATATTCTAATATATTTATGACAGGAACATTAAAAATTTCATTTGAAATCAATTCGTGAATATTGTTCAAGTTTAAAGTTCCAGAGTAAAAATTTCCATTTCTAGCAAAATTAATTGTATTTGTAGTTGTCTCTAACTCTTTGTAAACTTCTCTGATTACAAATTCTTCTACAACAGATTTCGGATCTAATTTTTCTAATAATTTTTCAAACTGAGAGTTAATCTTCCTTCGTTTGTTATTGTTTTCAATTAAGTAATTTAAGCCTGTTTTTATATCTATTAAATCGTCATGGTCTGGTGTTCCTGTGACGAATTTTATAATTGCGCCTAAAAAATTTAGTGAACGTCGTGCCTTATAGTTTGTGGGTATTAATTGTGATTTTAAAGCCTCTATTTTACTGACAAGAATAGCCTCTTCTTCATTCGGACTTGCATTATACGTGTTCCTCATTATATTTTCGTACGGTGTAAGTGTAGTCGTTAAATTGGCTTCATGGTACAAAAATTAAGTGTCTTCAAATAAATACACTATGTCTCAGTCAAAACAAATTTTCTATTACTGAGGTCAGTCACTAAATCTGCAAAAGAGGAGTAAATTGAAAATAATATTATAATACCGCTGTACATGCTGTAGCCTGTCTTCGAATGCTGTCCTTATGGATAATTTTTCTTCTGTCAGTTAGAATGATTGCACCGCGATCTTCTTTTACAGTATGTTTATTATATTTATTGGCACTTTTATTCCGTCTGTCCGTTCGGGAATAAATTATATCTCCTGATTTATATTTGATTGTCTTTCTACCTTTATTGTGATGATTTAATACTCTTCCTTGATTTTTAGTAAAATATCTTCTATTTCCGGATACTTGTCCCGATTGAAAAATACGTCTACCGGTTTGTATCCTGTAGTTGAATGGATAGTTTTATTGTACTGTCGTACCGCGTTAAACAATTCTTCGCCAGGAGCTGTTTTGTTTTCGCTAGCTAAACTTGTCGAAATTTCGATTAGCGTACTGTGAACTCGTTCAATTTGACCGTTCGTTGTTGAATGGTGTATTGGAGTCAATGCATGTGTAATTTGAAGTCTGTTATACACTGCCTTCGTTACGTTGCCTACGAACACATTTTCGTTATCAGTCATAAGATGTTTGGCGTTGGGGTATACTTGAGATAATATTTCCTCTATGTACTCATGACAACTTAGTTTGTTTTCTAGTTTTCGTAAGTAACAATATTTTGAGTACTTATCAATAGAGCTGATGTATATTTTGTTGTTCATGTGAAATATAACATATCCATCTGTATGTATTCCCCTACTTTTGTATTCGTACTCTACTTGGAAAAATTGTTTTCGTTTATACGCCTACGTTGGCTGGATCATAAATAGGTACAATTTGATTTTTAAATGAATTCAATGGTTGTTTTACCCTTTTGAAATGTTCTACAGGTGAACTTTCTGCCGAATGTTGAGAACAATCAGTAGTCGCATTTATTTGTTGTCTTGATAAAGCGTCTGCTACAACATTTTGGTGTCCTGGTTTATAAACAAATTTTGCTCCATATTCTTCAATTAAATTTTTCCACTTTTTTAATTTCGTATTCAGATTCTGGTCTGATATTGAATATATGAGGGACTGATGGTCTGTGAAAATAGTTAAATTTGCTACCCCATATAGATAGTTTCGTAACTTTTGAAGTGACCAAACTATGGCTAATAGTTCTTTTTCATTTGTGCTATAATTCTGTTCAGTATCATTTAATGTTCTTGAAATGAAGGCAATTGGTTGTTTATTTTGAGATAGGACTGCCCCAATAGCAAAATTACTTGCATCAGTAGTTAAATCAAATGGTTTCGAGAAAGAGGTTGGTTCTGGTTGAAAGAGTTCTGTTTGTTCCTGAAGTGCTATTTTTATTTTTGGCAGTGCATCCAGTGCTGCCTCGTCTAATTTTATGTCTACTTTGGAGCTCTGATTTTTTCTTATCATTCCTTGATCTCTTCTTAAATGAATAGTTAAGGGTTTAGTGATAGATGCAAAATTCCTAATAAATTTTCTATAATAACTAGCTAATCCTAAAAATGACCTTAGTTCTTTAAGCGTTTTTGGAACTGGGAAATTTTTTATTGTTTCAATCTTGTTTGGATCCATAGTAATCCTATTATGCTTAATGATGTGGCCAAGATACTCCACTTAGTTTTGAAAAAAATGTGACTTTTCGTCTGAAATTTTCATATTGGCTTTATGTAGTGCATTTATTATAGTTGAAACGTATTCAATATGTTCTTCGGGTGAGGAAGAAAATATTAATACATCGTCTATATATACATATGCAAATTTACCAATATATTCTCGTAAGATATCGTCTACGCATCGTTGAAAGATTGAAGGTGCGTTTTTCAACCCAAACGGCGTCCTAACAAATTCATACTTTGCTCCATTGACTGCAAAAGCGGTCTTTTCTCTATCGGATTCCTTAATTAAAATTTGATGGAATCCTGATTCTAAATCTATAGTTGAAAATGCTTTTGCTTTTCCTAAATTTTGGATAGTCATATTTACATCAGGTATTGGATATCTATCTGTGATTGTCTGAGCATTAATACTACCATTATATTTTTTGACTTACCTTGTTCGTCAGTGTTTTTTTTTTGGATCAGTCCATATGGGTGAGTTATATGGGCTTTTACTTGGTTTAATAATTCCATTTTTTAATAATTCGCTAATTTTTTTAGTCACAAAGTCGTTATCCGCAATGGGATATGGATATTGTTTTGTCCATATTGGTTCCTCTGTCTGGGTCCTAATTGTCGCCTGAATAGTTGTAGTGAAAGGAAGAGTTTCACTTATTTGAATGTTTTTTAGCATTTGTTTTCTAATGTCTTCTTCGTATTGAGGGCTATTGATAGTAAAATTAATTTTTTGTTCTACGTTATGGGTCACTTTCTTCTGGTACTTTAAACTATAATCAAATAAATTCACTTCTGCTTTAAGGGTTCTAGGTCCCTGTTCTCCTAATATCATATCGAATTCATTTAGCTTATCTATTTCATAATATACTAAATCATATCCATATGTCCCAATCACTTTTTTTGAATTAATGACTGAAAAGCCATGTAATGTTTTTGTTTTAAAAGGAATAATTTGTATTGACTTACCGATTTTACATTTGTTGCGAATATAATTATTAGTTGATCCTGTGCCCACTAAAATTGTAACGGGTGTGCCGGTTAATCCACATTTTGTTTTGATACAAGGCAACCCGTTTACTCGCCTAAAAAAGTACTCCGTGTCTCAAAATGTCCATCGTAGTCTGCTTGTGCGGTTTGATTGATGCGTTGCATTTTTTGTTGATGGAAGTTTTGTGACGAGACGTTCCTATCTTTTTTGAATGGATATTGGTGAGGCGGATTCCTTGGTTGATTGAAGTAATATGTTGGCCTCTGATACTGCTGCGAACTGTCCACTTCCATTGGTTCGAGTGCAAGTTGTTGTTGCGGTTGATAATTCCTCTGTACTCTGACGTTTGGTCTGTATTGATGATGTTGTCCGTCCTCTCTATGTGAATCAACTTGGCCTTCGTTGAAGCGAGGATTATATTTCCTTTTATCATCGTTGCTGCTCGTTCCTCCTAGGCAAGTTAGAATGTATCTCGAATTGGCGATTCACATTGTCCTGGTAAATAGTACTAGCTACTGCGTAAGCTGTTTCCAAATCTTTAGGGTTATGACTATACAATGTCCCACTTGTATATTTGCTATTTAACCCTAGGATGAAGGTCCTTACTGCTTTCTGGTTTGCATAGTCTTTCATAGAACCACTGTTTTGGTTTTCGGACATCTCAATTTTTGATAATGCCAAATTAAGCGCTCTGCTCACTTCACTGTGGAATTCGGCTAAGGTTTTCCTTCCTTCTACGATCTTTTTCATTTCCTCTAAAAATACGTATAGTGGCCTTTGGTCCGCAAACGTGTAATCCAATCTATTTATTATGGATGGATATATGTATAAAAATTCAACTTCGTGATGTGGTTTGTAAGAATATCTGCTGCTGCTCCTGTTATTTTTGTGCGTACTATACCAAGTGCACTGTAGTACCTAGGGTGGTTGGTGAATCCTTTTATACCATCCATAAAGGTCCATACTTGCGATCTCCAGGATCTATATTGTTCTTTGTTTCCATCTAACCGTGGAAGTGCTTTGAATAATTCTAGGTCAATTTCCATGGGGTCGTTTATGTGCAAGCGTATTGCTTCGTGTTGATCGACCATCGATACTCCTTTAAACGATTGGTTTGATTCAATCGCTGATAGTCGATTCTGCATCACGATTCTGCATCTCAATGCTTTGCTGCTGCAAAGTTTGAGTTAGTACGTCGATGTGTGCGCGTAGTTGTGCCTGATTTTCTACGACTGCAGTGGATTTTTGCCCTTTTTTCCTTCCGGAAGTTCTTGATGTGCTCCAATTTTTAGTGGTTCCTCAGAATTCTGTTTTTGTTCCAATTTTTCAGGAACCTGATGTGTCTTTCTTTAAGACCGTGGATTTTGGTTTTTTAAGTCTTATATTTCAAAGACTGGCTGGAAAGCAAGTTGATTTGCTATCCCGGTTGAGCCCCCAGTTAAATAATAATAATATTGGGTTTTTTATTTTATTTATTTATTCAATATATACACCTTTAAGTTTGATGGCAATACTAATCCTAAAAGACATTAGGTTTGCTTACAACTATTTGTACTATCGACAGAACATTCATGTTATTCTGTTGTGTTCTTATTTTAAGCTGATAAGTATATTTGGATAAGTTCTTATCTGTTACTGATAATTACAATACATTATTATGTGTACATGTCATAAGACATGTTTTTATGTTTACAGCTGATAAGAATTTGTTGATGTATTTGGGTTCGTGAGTATGATAAGGAATGTTATATTCCTTAATTCGCGCAAGACAGGTTGCAACAAAGAAAATAAAATGCTAAGATATTTGTGCCCCCAAATTCATTTCTAAAAGTGACAGATTAACACGATACTGCATTCGATTTTCATCGATTCAAGACATCTCCGAATCATTATTGGAAATAAAAAAACAAAATATTGACAATTTTTGGACTCGTCTCCAAATAGCTCATGACGCCATAGTAGATTATGACAATTCAGATCTACCACACAATTTTAAATCATAGGCTTACGCAATATACAACAACTGCTTAGACCAGTTCGAAGAAACTAAAGCAATGATTTACGATCAACTTAAGCTAATAAAAGCAATTGCACCTACTCCACATCAGCGAGTAGAGCTGCCATAAGTACAAAGTCATGAGGCAAGTTCAGGCATCCATCTCAAGGTGCCCACATGTGATACAGAAATCTTTCATGGTGGTTATGAACAATGGCCGTCCTTCCGGGACATGTTTATAGCCGTATACATCAACCACCCAAAATTATCAAATGCACAAAAATTGTATCACCTCCGATACAAAACGAAAGGTTAAGCAGGCGTCATAGTCAAACAGTCACACTAAATGGTGATAATTCCAATCTAGCTTGGGAAGCTCTGAAAGCAAGATACGAAAATTAAAGAAGATTGGTCGATAAGCAAGTAACGATACAAATGAACTTGCCCAAAATTCAGAAAGAAACAAGTGAAGAATTTATTAAACTATAATCCACTGTTTCTAATTGTTTGTCGATTCTGTCGACACAAAATATTCCCACAGACAGCTGGGACCCAATACTGGTAAACATGTGCACCGCCGTATTACCAGAAAAATCATTACTTTTATGGGAGCAATCGCTCTAATCATGAAAGAAATGCCCCACGTGGCAACAAATGAAAGACTTTCTAACTACCCAGGACGAAATCGCTGAAAGAGTAGATAAAAAACTAATTAAAATAAAAATTGTTGAACACGACCTAAAAAGAAGCTTCAATGGACCCCAAGCTAGTAGCAAAGACAAATTAAACATAAGCTTTTACAAAACGCAATCGTTCACATCCGAACAAAATAAACATACGTCATGCGAACTATGCACAAGAGGGCATAAATTACAATCTTGCGAGAAGTTTAAAAGCTTAAAAGTTAACGAACGAAACAATTATGTCAGATCAAAAAGACATTGTACAAATTGTTTGTAACATGTGCATACTTATAAAAATTGTAAAAGCAAATTTAATTGCTTATATTGTCACAAAAGACACCGCACCATGCTTCATTACAGCAAATTTCCCATATCACCTCAAAGAAGCGCTTATACAAAAAGAACCACAGGTTTAGTTTCAACTACAAATCCCGAAAACCTAAATTCCGAAAATTGCCAAATGACACCAAGTTATTCAAAGGCACAAAACACTCAAACGCTACACAGCAAAATACAAAATAGGGTATTACTACCCACAGCAGTCATCCCCATCGAACATCGAGGAGAACTCTACAAACTGAGAGCCCTAATAGACCAAGGGTCACAACGATTCTTCATAGTGTCTAGGGTACAAAGTAGGCTAAAATTGCCATCAAAACAATATAATTTTGAAATTACGAGAATGGGAGGAAGACTAGTCCAAAACACCAACAAAATCTGCCCCATTACCCTATATTCCGCAAAAGCGGTTAAGCGAATTGTGGCAGAAGCTATAGTCCTACCGCAACTTACTAACATGCTTACAAGCTATCACATAAATAGCAAGCATTGGCAAAAGGTTTCACACCTAAAGCTAGCAGATCCCAACTGCAACGTTCCTGCTCAAATAGTTATTATAATAAGCAGCGACCTTATACCGCAAATAATACTTAAAGGTGTTGAAAAAATTTCAACCACCCTTCTAGCCCAAAACACTATATTTGGTTGGATTTTAAGTGGACTAATTACAGAACCAGTTTCCACATCAACAACTCAAGTTGACGAAAATTCCAAAGAATCCCTTAATTCACAAATAAGGAAATTTCGGGAGTTAGAAAAACGCCCCCTCATAACAACCCCAAAAGATCAGTATTGTGAAGATTTCTACTAAGCCACAACTACTCGATCAAATAATGGCCGGTACGTCGTACAACTACCACTAAAGCCACAATTTTCCAACACTCCACATAATGGTGTAAAAAACAAAGTCAGTGTTTTCTCTGTCAATATTCAAAACACCAATATATGCAATTCCAACATATCACCCAAATATATTAATACCTATTCCAAAAGATAATTTTTTTACACTAATTTTCTTAAATTTAAAAAGAACAGTACTACAAAAACACAGAGGATCCAATGAATCTGTATAGTTTTAATATCCTACAGATTCAATATCTGCATTATCCCCAATAACTTTTCGAATGAGTTATATAAATTGAAAAACAGAAAAACTCGAGCCTTTAAACATTTTAAAAAAACCGGTTCACTTGTCGACTATTCTAAATATTCTCTATTGCGTCGACAATATTTTGACCTAAACAAAAAATGTTATAATAATTACTTAAATAAAGTAAAAAAAAATATTGTAAGTAATCCAAAATCGTTTTATGATTTCGTCAACTCTAAACGCAGGATTTCCAAATTTCCGTCCGCAATGAAATACAAATCTATCATTTCAAGTGACAATGATATTATATCCAATATGTTTGCAGAATTTTTCAAGTCAAACTACTGTAATAATTCTTCCAAAACTTTTTCTTATCAGCAAGTGCTGTGTTCGAATACTTTAATTAACGCCCCAGTTATTTCTGAAGAAGACGTCCTTTTTAATTTAAATAAGTTAAAACCATCTTTTAGTTATGGCCCAGACATGATACCCTCATGCTTCCTAAAAAATAGTGCCAAATATATTTACTTGCCTTTGACAAGGATATTTAATTCCTCTCTTAAACACGGTATATTTCCTTCAATATGGAAACAGTCATTTATAATCCCTTTGCATATATATGGATTTAGATCCAACATTGAAAACTATAGAGGTATCGCAAAACTATCAGTTATACCTAAACTTTTTGAAGCTATCATCACTGACCATATAACCTTTTTTCTCCGATTTCTCCGTTAATTTCCCCATCTCAGCATGGATTTCGTAAAGGGAACTCGACTATATCAAACTTACTTGAATTTGTAAACCATGTATCATTGGGTTTTAGGGAACATAAGCATACGGATGTTATATACACAGACTTTAGCCAGAGAACGTAAATGAATAGAGAAGGAGCAAATGTTAGCAGTACTAAAATGTTAATTACGATGGAGGAACATCGAAAACGCGCAAATTGGAAAATAAAATTTCACCACAACTATCAGGGTACGAAACGAACTACACCACTCTATAAGCAAAATGTATACACATACATATGCACAGATGTTCTTTGATATGCGCATAAACAAAACTTAAAATAATAAAAAGGAAAATAATTGACTTATGAAAAGAAAATATAAGTAATGAGGGAAATAATATGAAAATAGAACTAAAATATCATTTAATAAAAAAGAGTTATAAAAATAAAAAAAGAGTATATAAAAATATGATAGGATTTGAACTTAGGCAAAACATTTCATTGCAATAAGTAAGTCTGCTATACAAGCAGCATCACCGACGATATTCGAGTAATTTTGTCTAATCTGTAAACTGAAACAGCTATTGTTGTTTACTTGCTTCAATGTTCATATGTCTATATGTGAATATTCTTGAAATTGCCTTCCTTCATTCGCATGTCCAAATACATTTGCATATATGTACACATATGTACATATGTATGTACCTCAATATGGCTTTCGCAAAAAATCAAACATTCGCGCAAGTGACAAAAAAACGTAGACGCACCATCATCGACCAATAATATTCAAGCGAACTCGCGGCTTATTTTCTAAGTATTTCATATTACAACGACAAAAAATTCATTCATAAGGAACGTGCGCTGCTTCAAAGCAAAGTGCGTTCGTTCATATACACACAAACAATCCGTGCATACTTAAGTAAAAACTGTACTGATCTCTTCAACGAGCTCTCAATTGCACATGAATATATACATACAAGTCCGGGTGTTACGTTGTACCTAAATACATCAACATAAGGACCTAAAAATTATAATTAAATGTAAAGTAAGGTTTTTTAATCATTAAATTAAATAAAGTGTTGCAAAACAAAAAAAAAACATTCAAAAACGGTATAAATTATCACAAATCACTACATTTCAATCAGTTTACATTGAAAAAAGTTTAATCAACTTTGACACATATACAAGTACTAATACATAATATAATATAACAAAAATGGTTAATGACGACAAAAATCAAATTACACCTGCAGAAGCTACACGCGAGTTAAATAATAATAATATTGGGTTTATTATTTTTATTTATTTATTGAGTTCAATATATCCACCTTTACGTTTGATGGCAATACTAAGCCTAAAAGACATTTGGTTTGCTTACAACTATTTGTACTATCGACAGAACATTCATGTTATTCTGTTGTGTTCTTATTTTAAGCTGATAAGTATATTTGGATAAGTTCTTATCTGTTACTGATAATTACAATACATTATTATGTGTACATGTCATAAGACATGTTTTTATGTTTACAGCTGATAAGAATTTGTTGATGTATTTGGGTTCGTGAGTATGATAAGGAATGTTATATTCCTTAATTCGCGCAAGACAGGTTGCAACAAAGAAAATAAAATGCTAAGATATTTGTGCCCCCAAATTCATTTCTAAAAGTGACAGATTAACACGATACTGCATTCGATTTTCATCGATTCAAGACATCTCTGAATCATTATTGGAAATAAAAAAACAAAATATTGACAATTTTTGGACTCGTCTCCAAATAGCTCATGACGCCATAGTAGATTATGACAATTCAGATCTACCACACAATTTTAAATCATAGGCTTACGCAATATACAACAACTGCTTAGACCAGTTCGAAGAAACTAAAGCAATGATTTACGATCAACTTAAGCTAATAAAAGCAATTGCACCTACTCCACATCAGCGAGTAGAGCTGCCATAAGTACAAAGTCATGAGGCAAGTTCAGGCATCCATCTCAAGGTGCCCACATGTGATACAGAAATCTTTCATGGTGGTTATGAACAATGGCCGTCCTTCCGGGACATGTTTATAGCCGTATACATCAACCACCCAAAATTATCAAATGCACAAAAATTGTATCACCTCCGATACAAAACGAAAGGTTAAGCAGGCGTCATAGTCAAACAGTCACACTAAATGGTGATAATTCCAATCTAGCTTGGGAAGCTCTGAAAGCAAGATACGAAAATTAAAGAAGATTGGTCGATAAGCAAGTAACGATACAAATGAACTTGCCCAAAATTCAGAAAGAAACAAGTGAAGAATTTATTAAACTATAATCCACTGTTTCTAATTGTTTGTCGATTCTGTCGACACAAAATATTCCCACAGACAGCTGGGACCCAATACTGGTAAACATGTGCACCGCCGTATTACCAGAAAAATCATTACTTTTATGGGAGCAATCGCTCTAATCATGAAAGAAATGCCCCACGTGGCAACAAATGAAAGACTTTCTAACTACCCAGGACGAAATCGCTGAAAGAGTAGATAAAAAACTAATTAAAATAAAAATTGTTGAACACGACCTAAAAAGAAGCTTCAATGGACCCCAAGCTAGTAGCAAAGACAAATTAAACATAAGCTTTTACAAAACGCAATCGTTCACATCCGAACAAAATAAACATACGTCATGCGAACTATGCACAAGAGGGCATAAATTACAATCTTGCGAGAAGTTTAAAAGCTTAAAAGTTAACGAACGAAACAATTATGTCAGATCAAAAAGACATTGTACAAATTGTTTGTAACATGTGCATACTTATAAAAATTGTAAAAGCAAATTTAATTGCTTATATTGTCACAAAAGACACCGCACCATGCTTCATTACAGCAAATTTCCCATATCACCTCAAAGAAGCGCTTATACAAAAAGAACCACAGGTTTAGTTTCAACTACAAATCCCGAAAACCTAAATTCCGAAAATTTCCAAATGACACCAAGTTATTCAAAGGCACAAAACACTCAAACGCTACACAGCAAAATACAAAATAGGGTATTACTACCCACAGCAGTCATCCCCATCGAACATCGAGGAGAACTCTACAAACTGAGAGCCCTAATAGACCAAGGGTCACAACGATTCTTCATAGTGTCTAGGGTACAAAGTAGGCTAAAATTGCCATCAAAACAATATAATTTTGAAATTACGAGAATGGGAGGAAGACTAGTCCAAAACACCAACAAAATCTGCCCCATTACCCTATATTCCGCAAAAGCGGTTAAGCGAATTGTGGCAGAAGCTATAGTCCTACCGCAACTTACTAACATGCTTACAAGCTATCACATAAATAGCAAGCATTGGCAAAAGGTTTCACACCTAAAGCTAGCAGATCCCAACTGCAACGTTCCTGCTCAAATAGTTATTATAATAAGCAGCGACCTTATACCGCAAATAATACTTAAAGGTGTTGAAAAAATTTCAACCACCCTTCTAGCCCAAAACACTATATTTGGTTGGATTTTAAGTGGACTAATTACAGAACCAGTTTCCACATCAACAACTCAAGTTGACGAAAATTCCAAAGAATCCCTTAATTCACAAATAAGGAAATTTCGGGAGTTAGAAAAACGCCCCCTCATAACAACCCCAAAAGATCAGTATTGTGAAGATTTCTACTAAGCCACAACTACTCGATCAAATAATGGCCGGTACGTCGTACAACTACCACTAAAGCCACAATTTTCCAACACTCCACATAATGGTGTAAAAAACAAAGTCAGTGTTTTCTCTGTCAATATTCAAAACACCAATATATGCAATTCCAACATATCACCCAAATATATTAATACCTATTCCAAAAGATAATTTTTTTACACTAATTTTCTTAAATTTAAAAAGAACAGTACTACAAAAACACAGAGGATCCAATGAATCTGTATAGTTTTAATATCCTACAGATTCAATATCTGCATTATCCCCAATAACTTTTCGAATGAGTTATATAAATTGAAAAACAGAAAAACTCGAGCCTTTAAACATTTTAAAAAAACCGGTTCACTTGTCGACTATTCTAAATATTCTCTATTGCGTCGACAATATTTTGACCTAAACAAAAAATGTTATAATAATTACTTAAATAAAGTAAAAAAAAATATTGTAAGTAATCCAAAATCGTTTTATGATTTCGTCAACTCTAAACGCAGGATTTCCAAATTTCCGTCCGCAATGAAATACAAATCTATCATTTCAAGTGACAATGATATTATATCCAATATGTTTGCAGAATTTTTCAAGTCAAACTACTGTAATAATTCTTCCAAAACTTTTTCTTATCAGCAAGTGCTGTGTTCGAATACTTTAATTAACGCCCCAGTTATTTCTGAAGAAGACGTCCTTTTTAATTTAAATAAGTTAAAACCATCTTTTAGTTATGGCCCAGACATGATACCCTCATGCTTCCTAAAAAATAGTGCCAAATATATTTACTTGCCTTTGACAAGGATATTTAATTCCTCTCTTAAACACGGTATATTTCCTTCAATATGGAAACAGTCATTTATAATCCCTTTGCATATAAGTGGATTTAGATCCAACATTGAAAACTATAGAGGTATCGCAAAACTATCAGTTATACCTAAACTTTTTGAAGCTATCATCACTGACCATATAACCTTTTTTCTCCGATTTCTCCGTTAATTTCCCCATCTCAGCATGGATTTCGTAAAGGGAACTCGACTATATCAAACTTACTTGAATTTGTAAACCATGTATCATTGGGTTTTAGGGAACATAAGCATACGGATGTTATATACACAGACTTTAGCCAGAGAACGTAAATGAATAGAGAAGGAGCAAATGTTAGCAGTACTAAAATGTTAATTACGATGGAGGAACATCGAAAACGCGCAAATTGGAAAATAAAATTTCACCACAACTATAAGGGTACGAAACGAACTACACCACTCTATAAGCAAAATGTATACACATACATATGCACAGATGTTCTTTGATATGCGCATAAACAAAACTTAAAATAATAAAAAGGAAAATAATTGACTTATGAAAAGAAAATATAAGTAATGAGGGAAATAATATGAAAATAGAACTAAAATATCATTTAATAAAAAAGAGTTATAAAAATAAAAAAAGAGTATATAAAAATATGATAGGATTTGAACTTAGGCAAAACATTTCATTGCAATAAGTAAGTCTGCTATACAAGCAGCATCACAGACGATATTCGAGTAATTTTGTCTAATCTGTAAACTGAAACAGCTATTGTTGTTTACTTGCTTCAATGTTCATATGTCTATATGTGAATATTCTTGAAATTGCCTTCCTTCATTCGCATGTCCAAATACATTTGCATATATGTACACATATGTACATATGTATGTACCTCAATATGGCTTTCGCAAAAAATCAAACATTCGCGCAAGTGACAAAAAAACGTAGACGCACCATCATCGACCAATAATATTCAAGCGAACTCGCGGCTTATTTTCTAAGTATTTCATATTACAACGACAAAAAATTCATTCATAAGGAACGTGCGCTGCTTCAAAGCAAAGTGCGTTCGTTCATAACTCTGCGCCGCGCTATTTTTTCTGTGCGCCTGGTAAACCACATTTGGTTTTCATATAGAATTCCTACCGCAATGCAAATGCGCGAATGAATGAAATTGAATTTGAATGTCTTCAGTAAAGTTGAAGAATCAGCAAAATTTCAATTTTACAATTTGTATCACTGAAAGTCCTACCATCCCCCTCGCATTTGTATGTTGCCCACAAGCTGCTTCCTCACAACATTTGCTAAAAATCAGAAATTGAAGAATTTGTCTGATGTTCTCTTCAGAAAGGAGAATTGGCAACATGACCTATTAGCGAGTTTAAATAATATTTATATTTTTGCATATTATGCACTATATATGGCATTAAATTAAAAAATTTATATAAAATTGACATGTATATGAAATCATTAACTACTTCTATATACTCTAAGCACAGTCCATATAGTACTTTTATATGTTTACTTATTATCATTATTTCATAGTTTGTCGATTTAGCCCATTTTATCTAAATACGACGCTATGAAAATGCAGCCCAATCGGTAATCGCAATATTTCAAAAGAGCATAAGTCAACTTTCAATAGCAAACCACTGCAAAAAGGACAAACGAGACAACATAGCCGATCGACATTGTCGTAAAATTGTCGATTGAAACAAATTTTGTCAACTCCGCCACGATGCGCAAAATTTGGCGTCAATATGTATGCGAGCTCATATGTATATATGTATGTTTGTCGACAAAATCGTCATTTGGTTACTTTCAACAACACAATGTCTGCGCGAACTCGCCGTTATTTCGTTGGCTTGCCACTATACACAGAGGCGTTCTAACTGAAGACTCTTAGTATATTATTATGTTGCTTATTTTGTATTGAAAAATACTAATGCATTTATGAATTATTTTCGTAATATAATATATATTATATATATATATATAAATACACATATATTCATACCTATAATCGTTTTTAAACTAAATTCGATAAATAAAATATATATCTGAAATAATTATGTGGCAGTGCGCCCCAATTCCTCCTTGCCTGCGATCGTTCAACCCGCAAAAAGCAAAAAGCGTAGACAAAAGTCATTGCTTGTGCGGGGCAAGAAGAAGCAAGCATCTGCGTACGTGTATTTAAGAATGTATGTGTGATTATCACATTTGTGTAAATACGCTTAATAAGAAAATATTCAATAAATCTAATTATATGAACATATTTTCCTGATATATTTTAATTATATTAGGAAGTAAAATATTCTATTAAAGTAATTGAATTATGATATGCTTAGATTCCAATTAATAAAATAAAAAATTAAATAAAATTACAGTTTCATGAGTTTTAGGATTCGAACGTATAGGTTCGTATTGGGATTGTGCTTAACCCCTTCCCGCTTACGACCTCAGCCACCACAAAAGTGGAAACGCGGCCGCTTAGCCACCGTTTTATTGTTATCCTTTGTTTAATAAGCAATTGCTCACGCAACGCACATACATAAGTTGGAAAAATTGCCTATTAAATGTTTATTTTATTATGAATTCTGGGGTTTTTACCGATAATACAGATTTTTAATTCAGAAGGCTTTTCATAATTATAAATTTGTCATATCATAGAAATTGAAAACATAAATCTAAATAGGTATGCGCAACGTTTTTTCATATAGGAATATTCGTTGTGTCTATTTATAGCATTTCGCATATTGTGTGGTGTATTTTTCTTTTTCGAAGTTATATTTTTCGATGTTCCCTCATCTGGAACTACAAATTAGTACTCAAAAAGTTTTCAGTTAACATTTGCTCCTTCTCTATTCATTTACGTTCTCTGCTTTAGCAAAGCTTTCGATAAAGTAAATATCTCGATTCTAATACATAAACTTGATCTGCTGGGCTTTCAGTTAAGATTCCTTCAATGGGTATCTTCCTATCTTTATAATAGAACACAACGAGTGATATTTGAGGATACACCTTCAGATACAATTAATGTTTCTTCTGGTGTTCCGCAAGGTAGTCATCTTGGCCCGATTCTGTTCTTGTTGTTTATTAACGATATCTCTTCAGTAACAGAATTCTCAAAAATTTTATTATACGCTGACGATGTAAAGCTTTTTAAATCATACACTTCAACTGAGGAAAGGTGTCTGTTTCAAACAGACTTAAATAATTTGGTTGCATGGTGTGATAGAAATGATTTGCCATTGAATCTCAATAAATGTAAGACGATGTGCTTTTCCCGTAGATCTGTGCACCCCTCTTCTTATGTAATAAAACACCATATTCTAGAGCAAGTTTTAAACTATGTTGATTTGGGAGTTAATATGGACCCTAAGCTTAATTTCAGTCTTCATATTGATACCATGGTCTTGAAAGCAAAAGCTGTCCTCAGTTTTGTCAAACGTTGGTCTAAAGAATTTAGAGATCCGTATATTACTAAAACACTTTATACAACTTTGGTTAGACCTATATTGGAATATGGCTCTGTGGTATGGAACCCCAGCTACCAAATCCATTCTGACAAGTTAGAGTCGGTTCAAAAACAATTTTTACTTTTCGCCTTAGCCCATTTCCGCTGGGATGCTAGGGTAAGTCTACCTCCATACACTAGTCGTTTCAAACTTATTAATCTACCTACACTTTCTAGTCGTAGGGAAATGCTTGGCATAACATTCTTAGTGAAAATCTTGAATGGAACTGTTTGCAGTTCTTTTCTCCTGTCTGAAATTAAATTTAATATCCCGGTTCGCCTTTCGAGGCAGTTTAGACCTTTACTGCTTAAATCCTGTAGATCAAATTTTGAACTAAACGAGCCATTCCGCCGTATATGTCATGATTTTAATTCTCATTCCAGCACATTTGACTTATCTGACTCACTTTTCAAAATTAAAAAGACTTTATTGTTTTCTCTTAATAAATGAAAATGTAACAATTTATTATATTGTAACTTTAGATCTTAGCTGTTGAAATTTTTGTTTCTGTAGCTGAGCAGTTTTAGATCTCAACACTTAAAAATTTCTCTTGCCTTTTCTGACTCAGCTAATTCCGCACGTATGCGGATTGCGCCCCTCGCGTCGGTTGGGCGGGAGGAGGGTAATCGTTGGGTTATTATTATCATAACAAAGAGGCAAATTTATCCTTCGACCCCGTAGGATGGCTTTCGCCTACAATGATAAAAGTGCTGATTAAGGATTATGGCTAGACGGAACCAACAGGGACGAACAAACGAAACATATTCGCTTAGAAAACTGATCCCAATTTGCACACAATTTTACCGTAATTTCGCAGATACAAATACTACGTTAGCCGAACTATTCCCAAATTACCAATGGAAATCAGATTGCTTCGGCGACTGCTCAGAAAATGCATACTACGCACCAATTCGAATTGAGCTATGTGGTAGTGCCAAATATGTATACACAGTGCACACGCATTTCAACATGGTAAAATATAAATTATCTCGATACTTCGATTACGAAATTATTCTAGAATGATAGGAAAAAACACTCTATGCTTAGAAAACATGTATCCAATTGCGCGTACACTCGTCCATGCGCGACACAATACACAATATTGGATGATACTCACATCCTTGAGCGATTGACCGGTCCCCCGACCACTCAGAATAGTTACCCACATTCTCAAATACAATTCAACAATAAAGTTTAGGGATTACCATACTCCCAATTCGATACAGTGGCTCATCTTACAAAAGGCAAAGATCGCTCTTATCACATGTATCTGAGCGCTCATCATTTAGACGGTTTATGGGAAATACTTGTAAAAGCTGCAAATCCACTTAAAAAAGTAGCCGTAAATCAGAAATCTTACTCTCGCAAGATCTCTTTTCAATGGTTTCAAAGGAGCATCCATTCTGGCCATATCTGAGCCAGGCGTGGAGTCGCTATCCTATAAGCCGATAATAAAGTAATAGTAAATAACCGCCAATAAAATGAGTAAACAAAAATAGATCATCTAATGATACGTCGTCACAACCACCAATCGATAAAATGAAAACCAACGTTGCTTGTCTAACGCACTAACTTCCAAATCAAAACACATAATAACCATTTAAAAATCAAAATTGCTTCCTGCACGTACAGGTAAATATGGATATACCACTACTGAATTATGATGCATGCCGCGCGCTCTGCTACTCCAACTATAGTACGCCGAGATACCTGGAACGTTTACTGAAAATATGTACAATATTAGGCAAAATATTCGCCTAGTGGCCCAGGATGTTTAAATTAGCTAAGCCTCAGTAAATGACCACCCCACTCTACTCGGTAAAAACTGGTGCACCCTAATAATGCACACCACATACTCACCCATACACCACACCAGATGACACCACACAGAACAATACAACACACCACAACACCGCGCGTGCACATCACCAGCTAACAAAAGGGATGGTCCGCGCAGCTTTTTCACCTTATTCGACAAAATAGCGATCCTGCGCGTATCTCACAACATTCAATACGAACGCGACCCAGCGCGCTACCTGCATTCACTACATACAAATCGACATCGTTCAGCCGCGCCGACTTTCAACGATTCTGCGAGATACACGATTCAATTGTAATACAAACTATTTTCTTTTATAATTGATGATTTATCAAATCAAAGTGGACATTTGTTTTATTATGTAATTATTATAACGTCAATAATAAACTTTTATATACGAAACACATCTCTTTTTATTTAAATTATTCACACGATTGTAAATGCAGTTTTAATATCTTTAAAGGTGTTAATATCTCGGTGGTGTTCACCAAAATAGTAGACACACAAATTATCAACGAACGGAATGACGGTACTTTGAGCTCACTGAAACAATGCGCCGGCGTGAAGATCAAGCATTTGCCATCGTTTTAAATAACATGTCAGAGGGAAATATGACACACGCTGACTTCCAATTAATCAAAAGCAGGGAAAAGACCTCTAATGAGATATGATTTTAATGTAACTAAACTGGCGAGCACGATGACCGAGGAGTTCATTTCGACTGCGAAGGATACAATTAAGTCAAGTTCCCTAACAGAACGCAGCAGGGCAAACATTTTAGAAGCTGCAAAGTCTTTTAAGTCATCGGAAATATAAGGAATGCTTTATACATTGCAGCACACGACTTCGATTATGGTGACAGTCCACATAAGCATAAGTGATGGTCTCGTCAATGGTGCTACGGGGGAACTAATGCAGGTTGATTCCGAATCACATGGATCTGAAAGTTCAGTGGTGCGACTATGGATAAAATTCGCAGAAAAGTCTGTAAACTCACCATCAACGAGACCCCAGGAAACCCAACAAAATAAAGGATATTACCTGTTCCTCTAATGACCCTCAAAGTTCAACAACACTGCGGTGGAATATTGTAGCTAAACTGCAAAACCCTCAAAAACAAAGCCCCAGGCGATATTAATTTATAAGAATGGAGACCTTACTTATGCCGAAATTCATAGGAAAATTAAGTCCAATTCTACTTTCAGCGAATTCGAAAAGTAAGTTACACGAATTTGCAAAACACAAAGCGGTGAAATGCTGCTGCAACTAAGCGGTTCAACAATGGCAGCCGAATCGCAAGAAATAATGAGGAAATGCCTTGGCGACCAAGCAAATATAAAAGTTCTGACCCAGGAGACACTTATAAAGTGTAAAGACTTGGATGAAATTACAACCCAGGAAGTAGTACTTTATGCGCTACAGAGAGAGTTGGGTAACAACGATCTGACAATCTCAGCTATTAAGAGCCTAGGAAAGTCCTACAGATACACCCAAACTGCGCTTATTAAACTCCCAGTTGAGAATGCCAGGAAACTGCTTCAATCCAAGAAATTAAAAGTAGGGTGGGTAATATGCCCTATCAGAGAATACAGACAGCCACATCGGTGCTACAGATGCCTCGATTATGGGCACATAGCAAAAAGCTGCGAAAACGAGGACAGGTCTAAACTATGTAGAAGATGTGGTGAGGGTGAACACCAGGCTACGGACTCTATCAATAAGCCAAAATGCTTGCATTGCTTGAAAGCAGGCTCTAGTGAAACGGATCACTTTAATGGGAGCGTCAGATGCCCAGTATACAAGAAAGCGGCTCAAACTCAACAACTTAACCTACACCACTGTCAAGCAGCACATGACCTATTAAAACCGTCAATTCTTGAGAAGCAGATGGATGTGGCCTTACTCAGTAAACCCTATAAAATCGTTGAAGGTGCAAACTGGACATGCATTTCGAGGAATAAAGCGGCTATATGGAAATGCGCCCCTAACTTTCCATAGCTGGAAAACTCTTACCCTTCAAATGGCTTTGTTCGAGCAACAAATAGTGAGGTTAATATCTATAATTGCTATTTGCCTATCAGCATCAATGAAGAAGAATTTAAGAACATCATCGACCGTCTAATGACTGATGCCAGAAGTAAAACTAATCTTGAAATATCCGGCGACTTTAATGCCTAACCTATCGAATGGGGATGCAAAAGAACTAATAGTAGGGCCAAAGCCTTACTAGAAGCCTTTGCTTCCCTTGACCTTGTGCTCTTAAACATCAACCAACCCACATTTAACATAGATGGGCAGCAGTCGGTGATAGATCTGACTTCCGTCCATTCAAATCTTGTCCATAGATCTCAATGAAAAATATGTGATCATTATACTTTTAGCGATCACTATGCCATTATATTTGAGTGAACCGACCCTAATAAGATGTTCCTGGCGAACTAAAACATTCGACCCTGACTTCTTTGAAGAGACCTTTAAGCCCACTGCTCTACACGATAACCCGTTTTCGGCTAATAGTTTCGCCTCCATAAATATGACCAATCTTAAAAAACCATGTGACGCATCAATGTCCAAACATACACGACGCAAGCATCACAATTGACAAACTGAGAAAGGCATGCCAGTTGGCAAGACGTTCATATCAAAGGTCACGTAGCACCCCTGAGCATATACCCCTCCAAAGACTTTTCAAGGACAAGAGGAAGCTATTAAAACAGTCTATTAAGAAAAGCAAACGAGAATGCTTTCTGATACTCTGCGACGACGTTGAAGACAACGCATGGGGGCTAGCATATAAGGTGGTAATGGCAAAACTCCGTTCTCGGGTGCAAATGCCGACCTCCCCCTCAATGCTGGAAATAATAGTATCGGTATTCTTTCCAACCCGACCCATGCATTTCCAACTTCATCAAGCGATCTTAAAAGTAGCCCCAGATATACCGTCTGTTTCGAACGAAGAGGTCCAAGAAGCATGTGACCGGTTAAACCCATCTAAAGCCCCGGGCCCAGACGGAATTCCTAATATAGCGCTGAAAGGAAGGTTACTTCCCTAAGCTATGGAAAAAGCAGCATCTAGTATTACTGCCAAAACCAAAGAAGTAGTGAAAGAATTCTGAGCTACCACACAAGCAATGGCTATAAGGAATATAAAGTCACCGGTGGCGTACCACAAGGATCTGTACTTGTACCGTTACTCTGGAACATAATGTACGACGGAATACTGCGAATCAAAGTACCCAAATATGTTCACATCATAGGATTTGCAGATGACATTGCTGTTGTGGTGACAGCTAAGCACATAGAAGATATTGTTGCAATAACCAGTTCAACAATATCTTTAATTAGTGATTGACTTGAAACTAATGGATCTATCCTAGCAGAGAGCAAAACGGAAGCCGTGCTTATTACTGGCAAAAAAACCCGAGAGACTGCTACATTCAGTATAAAATGAGCGAGTATAACTACACAACCAGCGCTGAAATACTTAGGAATTGGTCTTGATGTAAGACTTTCCTTTAAAGAACACTTAGCTTGCGAAAAAGCTTCAAAAACATGTATAGCCTTAACCCGAATGATGCTCAATATCCTTGGACCGGGACAAAATAGGAGAAGACTCCTGGCTGGAGAATCGAAACAAAATCTTTCCGACGTGTCCTTTTTTCCATTTATGCCATTTGCGCACGCAGAGTATGCTCAGCTTTTCGTACAGTGTCAGAAGAAGTTGCTCTTGTAATTGCGGGCTTACATCCATTATATCTCTTGGCCAAAGAGACTTAAAGTCATGTAACGGACTTACCACCCATGTAAAAGAAAATGCTCGAGCGGAGATGGTGGAGAGTTGTCAAAGACGATGGGAAGTCAGTCAAAAAGGACGTTGGACGTTCCGATTGATTCCCAACATTGACCCATGGTTAAAAAGACCACACGGCGAGGTAGATTTTTATTTAACTCAAATTTTCACAGGGCAAAGCATATTTGAAACGCTTTCAACACGAAAATGATGATATATGCGATAAATGCGGTGGCGAGACAATTGAGGATGTAGAACATACGTTGTTCCATTGTCCGCAATACGAGCAAGAGAGACGATACCTCAAGAGTGCTCTCGGTATAAACCCAACCCCTGAAAACTTATGTTTGTTTAGCATATTTTTCTAAGATAATAAGATAAGTATTACGTTCCTTAACTCGCGCGCTGTTTAAATGGATCAGTCCGGGTCAAATTATATCTTAAGTGTAAAAAGACGCGTTGTCGTGGTGGTCAACAGGAAACTGGTTTCTTTAATGTACTTAAAAATACAATTAAGTAAAATGGTTCAACTATGTTAATATTAATTAATTATTCTCGCTATTATGTTGATGCGTATATATGCATGTAGACCTACATCCTTGTGTATATAGTCAGCACTTTATATATATACCTGAATATAGGCTGTATTATTTATTGTATGCAATACAAATATTGCAGGAGCGTGACACTAGCAGAGAACGTAAATGAATAGAGAAGGAGCAAATGTTAACTGAAAACTTTTTGAGTACTAATTTGTAGTTCCAGATGAGGGAACATCGAAAAATATAACTTCGAAAAAGAAAAATACACCACACAATATGCGAAATGCTATAAATAGACACAACGAATATTCCTATATGAAAAAACGTTGCGCATACCTATTTAGATTTATGTTTTCAATTTCTATGATATGACAAATTTATAATTATGAAAAGCCTTCTGAATTAAAAATCTGTATTATCGGTAAAAACCCCAGAATTCATAATAAAATAAACATTTAATAGGCAATTTTTCCAACTTATGTATGTGCGTTGCGTGAGCAATTGCTTATTAAACAAAGGATAACAATAAAACGGTGGCTAAGCGGCCGCGTTTCCACTTTTGTGGTGGCTGAGGTCGTAAGCGGGAAGGGGTTAAGCACAATCCCAATACGAACCTATACGTTCGAATCCTAAAACTCATGAAACTGTAATTTTATTTAATTTTTTATTTTATTAATTGGAATCTAAGCATATCATAATTCAATTACTTTAATAGAATATTTTACTTCCTAATATAATTAAAATATATCAGGAAAATATGTTCATATAATTAGATTTATTGAATATTTTCTTATTAAGCGTATTTACACAAATGTGATAATCACACATACATTCTTAAATACACGTACGCAGATGCTTGCTTCTTCTTGCCCCGCACAAGCAATGACTTTTGTCTACGCTTTTTGCTTTTTGCGGGTTGAACGATCGCAGGCAAGGAGGAATTGGGGCGCACTGCCACATAATTATTTCAGATATATATTTTATTTATCGAATTTAGTTTAAAAACGATTATAGGTATGAATATATGTGTATTTATATATATATATATAATATATATTATATTACGAAAATAATTCATAAATGCATTAGTATTTTTCAATACAAAATAAGCAACATAATAATATACTAAGAGTCTTCAGTTAGAACGCCTCTGTGTATAGTGGCAAGCCAACGAAATAACGGCGAGTTCGCGCAGACATTGTGTTGTTGAAAGTAACCAAATGACGATTTTGTCGACAAACATACATATATACATATGAGCTCGCATACATATTGACGCCAAATTTTGCGCATCGTGGCGGAGTTGACAAAATTTGTTTCAATCGACAATTTTACGACAATGTCGATCGGCTATGTTGTCTCGTTTGTCCTTTTTGCAGTGGTTTGCTATTGAAAGTTGACTTATGCTCTTTTGAAATATTGCGATTACCGATTGGGCTGCATTTTCATAGCGTCGTATTTAGATAAAATGGGCTAAATCGACAAACTATGAAATAATGATAATAAGTAAACATATAAAAGTACTATATGGACTGTGCTTAGAGTATATAGAAGTAGTTAATGATTTCATATACATGTCAATTTTATATAAATTTTTTAATTTAATGCCATATATAGTGCATAATATGCAAAAATATAAATATTATTTAAACTCGCTAATAGGTCATGTTGCCAATTCTCCTTTCTGAAGAGAACATCAGACAAATTCTTCAATTTCTGATTTTTAGCAAATGTTGTGAGGAAGCAGCTTGTGGGCAACATACAAATGCGAGGGGGATGGTAGGACTTTCAGTGATACAAATTGTAAAATTGAAATTTTGCTGATTCTTCAACTTTACTGAAGACATTCAAATTCAATTTCATTCATTCGCGCATTTGCATTGCGGTAGGAATTCTATATGAAAACCAAATGTGGTTTACCAGGCGCACAGAAAAAATAGCGCGGCGCAGAGTTATGAACGAACGCACTTTGCTTTGAAGCAGCGCACGTTCCTTATGAATGAATTTTTTGTCGTTGTAATATGAAATACTTAGAAAATAAGCCGCGAGTTCGCTTGAATATTATTGGTCGATGATGGTGCGTCTACGTTTTTTTGTCACTTGCGCGAATGTTTGATTTTTTGCGAAAGCCATATTGAGGTACATACATATGTACATATGTGTACATATATGCAAATATATTTGGACATGCGAATGAAGGAAGGCAATTTCAAGAATATTCACATATAGACATATGAACATTGAAGCAAGTAAACAACAATAGCTGTTTCAGTTTACAGATTAGACAAAATTACTCGAATATCGTCTGTGGTGCTGCTTGTATAGCAGACTTACTTATTGCAATGAAATGTTTTGCCTAAGTTCAAATCCTATCATATTTTTATATACTCTTTTTTTATTTTTATAACTCTTTTTTATTAAATGATATTTTAGTTCTATTTTCATATTATTTCCCTCATTACTTATATTTTCTTTTCATAAGTCAATTATTTTCCTTTTTATTATTTTAAGTTTTGTTTATGCGCATATCAAAGAACATCTGTGCATATGTATGTGTATACATTTTGCTTATAGAGTGGTGTAGTTCGTTTCGTACCCTGATAGTTGTGGTGAAATTTTATTTTCCAATTTGCGCGTTTTCGATGTTCCTCCATCGTAATTAACATTTTAGTACTGCTAACATTTGCTCCTTCTCTATTCATTTACGTTCTCTGACACTAGATAAGCAAAATCGGATGAATGTGGCCATGAATTAGGCTCTGTGAGAGCACCGCTTATGCATATGCACATAAATTCTTATATCCATACATGTTCCGGTTTTCTATGAATTGTACATAATAGCATTTTTTATCACATTTCGCTTTGCACTTTGCGAGCAGTTACATATGTAATGTCAGAGAACGTATATGAATAGAGAAGGAGCAAATGTTAGCAGTACTAAAATGTTAATTGCTAAGAAGGAACATCGAAAACGCGCAAGTTCGAAAATAAAATGTCACCACAGCTGTCAATTTACGCAACGAACTACACCACTCTATAAGCAAAATGTATATACATACATATGCGCAGATGTTCTTTGATATGCGCATAAACAAAAATTGAAATAATAAAA